>NW_026909920.1:0-215475 GCF_949316345.1 Pungitius pungitius | reverse complement strand
GATTCCGTTTCATGATTGCTAAATTAGTGTTGATCAACATTTACGATTGGCATACTATTGTTTGTAATTTAGCCGTTGAAATACAGGTGCTAACCCAACATGTTAGAATTGCCAGTGAAGAAAAGTAAAGTTACCTTCAGGCTTTAGGAACCTCTCTTGCCAATGCTAAGAACTGCTTCAATTTTAGAAAAAGAAACTTCTGATTATCTTTGACACGTTTTAAAGGATTAGGAAAAAGATGAAAAGCAGCTTACGGCCATACCTCTCTGGTTCCGCCCGATCTCGTCTGATCTCGGAAGCTAAGCAGAGCAGGGCCTGGTTAGTACCTGGATGGAAGACCGCCTGGGAATCCCAGGTGCCGTAAGCTTTTTCACTTCTCTCTCTGAAAGCCGCCCAGCGCCGTAGATTGTACACCTACACAATTGTAAAAAAAATGTCACATTGTAGAAGAGATGCAATAGGAAGAAGATGAAAGGTGGCTTACGTCCATACCATCGTCAGGCCATTTGAGGTGGCGGGGACTGCAATGGCCATTCACCGATTGGCTGGGACCCCTGGGCGGGTCTTCTCTAGTCCATCCAATTTTCGGCATGGGATGTCACAGCCTTCTTTGCATACCCTTATTTAACCCACACAAAGATGCCAACGGCAGGCGTGTCATAATTCATTGACGCATTATAAAGGATTAGGAAAAAGATAAAAAGCAGCTTACGGCCATACCTCTCTGGTTCCGCCTGATCTCGGAAGCTAAGCAGAGCAGGGCCTGGTTAGTACCTGGATGGAAGACCGCCTGGGAATCCCAGGTGCCGTAAGCTTTTTCACTTCTCTCTCTGAAAGCCGCCCAGCGCCGTAGATTGTACACCTACACAATTGTAAAAAAAATGTCACATTGTAGAAGAGATGCAATAGGAAGAAGATGAAAGGTGGCTTACGTCCATACCATCGTCAGGCCATTTGAGGTGGCGGGGACTGCAATGGCCATTCACCGATTGGCTGGGACCCCTGGGCGGGTCTTCTCTAGTCCATCCAATTTTCGGCATGGGATGTCACAGCCTTCTTTGCATACCCTTATTTAACCCACACAAAGATGCCAACGGCAGGCGTGTCATAATTCATTGACGCATTATAAAGGATTAGGAAAAAGATAAAAAGCAGCTTACGGCCATACCTCTCTGGTTCCGCCCGATCTCGTCTGATCTCGGAAGCTAAGCAGAGCAGGGCCTGGTTAGTACCTGGATGGAAGACCGCCTGGGAATCCCAGGTGCCGTAAGCTTTTTCACTTCTCTCTCCGAAAGCCGCCGAGCGCCGCAGATTGTACACCTACAAATTACAAAAAGAATATCACATTGTTGAAGAGATGCATGTTTAGTGTTGTTTTAACGTTGGATATGAAAGGAAATTAGACAATAATATCCAAAATGATTCCGTTTCATGATTGCTAAATTAGTGTTGATCAACATTTACGATTGGCATACTATTGTTTGTAATTTAGCCGTTGAAATACAGGTGCTAACCCAACATGTTAGAATTGCCAGTGAAGAAAAGTAAAGTTACCTTCAGGCTTTAGGAACCTCTCTTGCCAATGCTAAGAACTGCTTCAATTTTAGAAAAAGAAACTTCTGATTATCTTTGACACGTTTTAAAGGATTAGGAAAAAGATGAAAAGCAGCTTACGGCCATACCTCTCTGGTTCCGCCCGATCTCGTCTGATCTCGGAAGCTAAGCAGAGCAGGGCCTGGTTAGTACCTGGATGGAAGACCGCCTGGGAATCCCAGGTGCCGTAAGCTTTTTCACTTCTCTCTCTGAAAGCCGCCCAGCGCCGTAGATTGTACACCTACACAATTGTAAAAAAAATGTCACATTGTAGAAGAGATGCAATAGGAAGAAGATGAAAGGTGGCTTACGTCCATACCATCGTCAGGCCATTTGAGGTGGCGGGGACTGCAATGGCCATTCACCGATTGGCTGGGACCCCTGGGCGGGTCTTCTCTAGTCCATCCAATTTTCGGCATGGGATGTCACAGCCTTCTTTGCATACCCTTATTTAACCCACACAAAGATGCCAACGGCAGGCGTGTCATAATTCATTGACGCATTATAAAGGATTAGGAAAAAGATAAAAAGCAGCTTACGGCCATACCTCTCTGGTTCCGCCCGATCTCGTCTGATCTCGGAAGCTAAGCAGAGCAGGGCCTGGTTAGTACCTGGATGGAAGACCGCCTGGGAATCCCAGGTGCCGTAAGCTTTTTCACTTCTCTCTCCGAAAGCCGCCGAGCGCCGCAGATTGTACACCTACAAATTACAAAAAGAATATCACATTGTTGAAGAGATGCATGTTTAGTGTTGTTTTAACGTTGGATATGAAAGGAAATTAGACAATATTATCCAAAATGATTCCGTTTCATGATTGCTAAATTAGTGTTGATCAACATTTACGATTGGCATACTATTGTTTGTAATTTAGCCGTTGAAATACAGGTGCTAACCCAACATGTTAGAATTGCCAGTGAAGAAAAGTAAAGTTACCTTCAGGCTTTAGGAACCTCTCTTGCCAATGCTAAGAACTGCTTCAATTTTAGAAAAAGAAACTTCTGATTATCTTTGACACGTTTTAAAGGATTAGGAAAAAGATGAAAAGCAGCTTACGGCCATACCTCTCTGGTTCCGCCCGATCTCGTCTGATCTCGGAAGCTAAGCAGAGCAGGGCCTGGTTAGTACCTGGATGGAAGACCGCCTGGGAATCCCAGGTGCCGTAAGCTTTTTCACTTCTCTCTCTGAAAGCCGCCCAGCGCCGTAGATTGTACACCTACACAATTGTAAAAAAAATGTCACATTGTAGAAGAGATGCAATAGGAAGAAGATGAAAGGTGGCTTACGTCCATACCATCGTCAGGCCATTTGAGGTGGCGGGGACTGCAATGGCCATTCACCGATTGGCTGGGACCCCTGGGCGGGTCTTCTCTAGTCCATCCAATTTTCGGCATGGGATGTCACAGCCTTCTTTGCATACCCTTATTTAACCCACACAAAGATGCCAACGGCAGGCGTGTCATAATTCATTGACGCATTATAAAGGATTAGGAAAAAGATAAAAAGCAGCTTACGGCCATACCTCTCTGGTTCCGCCTGATCTCGGAAGCTAAGCAGAGCAGGGCCTGGTTAGTACCTGGATGGAAGACCGCCTGGGAATCCCAGGTGCCGTAAGCTTTTTCACTTCTCTCTCTGAAAGCCGCCCAGCGCCGTAGATTGTACACCTACACAATTGTAAAAAAAATGTCACATTGTAGAAGAGATGCAATAGGAAGAAGATGAAAGGTGGCTTACGTCCATACCATCGTCAGGCCATTTGAGGTGGCGGGGACTGCAATGGCCATTCACCGATTGGCTGGGACCCCTGGGCGGGTCTTCTCTAGTCCATCCAATTTTCGGCATGGGATGTCACAGCCTTCTTTGCATACCCTTATTTAACCCACACAAAGATGCCAACGGCAGGCGTGTCATAATTCATTGACGCATTATAAAGGATTAGGAAAAAGATAAAAAGCAGCTTACGGCCATACCTCTCTGGTTCCGCCCGATCTCGTCTGATCTCGGAAGCTAAGCAGAGCAGGGCCTGGTTAGTACCTGGATGGAAGACCGCCTGGGAATCCCAGGTGCCGTAAGCTTTTTCACTTCTCTCTCCGAAAGCCGCCGAGCGCCGCAGATTGTACACCTACAAATTACAAAAAGAATATCACATTGTTGAAGAGATGCATGTTTAGTGTTGTTTTAACGTTGGATATGAAAGGAAATTAGACAATAATATCCAAAATGATTCCGTTTCATGATTGCTAAATTAGTGTTGATCAACATTTACGATTGGCATACTATTGTTTGTAATTTAGCCGTTGAAATACAGGTGCTAACCCAACATGTTAGAATTGCCAGTGAAGAAAAGTAAAGTTACCTTCAGGCTTTAGGAACCTCTCTTGCCAATGCTAAGAACTGCTTCAATTTTAGAAAAAGAAACTTCTGATTATCTTTGACACGTTTTAAAGGATTAGGAAAAAGATGAAAAGCAGCTTACGGCCATACCTCTCTGGTTCCGCCCGATCTCGTCTGATCTCGGAAGCTAAGCAGAGCAGGGCCTGGTTAGTACCTGGATGGAAGACCGCCTGGGAATCCCAGGTGCCGTAAGCTTTTTCACTTCTCTCTCTGAAAGCCGCCCAGCGCCGTAGATTGTACACCTACACAATTGTAAAAAAAATGTCACATTGTAGAAGAGATGCAATAGGAAGAAGATGAAAGGTGGCTTACGTCCATACCATCGTCAGGCCATTTGAGGTGGCGGGGACTGCAATGGCCATTCACCGATTGGCTGGGACCCCTGGGCGGGTCTTCTCTAGTCCATCCAATTTTCGGCATGGGATGTCACAGCCTTCTTTGCATACCCTTATTTAACCCACACAAAGATGCCAACGGCAGGCGTGTCATAATTCATTGACGCATTATAAAGGATTAGGAAAAAGATAAAAAGCAGCTTACGGCCATACCTCTCTGGTTCCGCCCGATCTCGTCTGATCTCGGAAGCTAAGCAGAGCAGGGCCTGGTTAGTACCTGGATGGAAGACCGCCTGGGAATCCCAGGTGCCGTAAGCTTTTTCACTTCTCTCTCTGAAAGCCGCCCAGCGCCGTAGATTGTACACCTACACAATTGTAAAAAAAATGTCACATTGTAGAAGAGATGCAATAGGAAGAAGATGAAAGGTGGCTTACGTCCATACCATCGTCAGGCCATTTGAGGTGGCGGGGACTGCAATGGCCATTCACCGATTGGCTGGGACCCCTGGGCGGGTCTTCTCTAGTCCATCCAATTTTCGGCATGGGATGTCACAGCCTTCTTTGCATACCCTTATTTAACCCACACAAAGATGCCAACGGCAGGCGTGTCATAATTCATTGACGCATTATAAAGGATTAGGAAAAAGATAAAAAGCAGCTTACGGCCATACCTCTCTGGTTCCGCCCGATCTCGTCTGATCTCGGAAGCTAAGCAGAGCAGGGCCTGGTTAGTACCTGGATGGAAGACCGCCTGGGAATCCCAGGTGCCGTAAGCTTTTTCACTTCTCTCTCCGAAAGCCGCCGAGCGCCGCAGATTGTACACCTACAAATTACAAAAAGAATATCACATTGTTGAAGAGATGCATGTTTAGTGTTGTTTTAACGTTGGATATGAAAGGAAATTAGACAATATTATCCAAAATGATTCCGTTTCATGATTGCTAAATTAGTGTTGATCAACATTTACGATTGGCATACTATTGTTTGTAATTTAGCCGTTGAAATACAGGTGCTAACCCAACATGTTAGAATTGCCAGTGAAGAAAAGTAAAGTTACCTTCAGGCTTTAGGAACCTCTCTTGCCAATGCTAAGAACTGCTTCAATTTTAGAAAAAGAAACTTCTGATTATCTTTGACACGTTTTAAAGGATTAGGAAAAAGATGAAAAGCAGCTTACGGCCATACCTCTCTGGTTCCGCCCGATCTCGTCTGATCTCGGAAGCTAAGCAGAGCAGGGCCTGGTTAGTACCTGGATGGAAGACCGCCTGGGAATCCCAGGTGCCGTAAGCTTTTTCACTTCTCTCTCTGAAAGCCGCCCAGCGCCGTAGATTGTACACCTACACAATTGTAAAAAAAATGTCACATTGTAGAAGAGATGCAATAGGAAGAAGATGAAAGGTGGCTTACGTCCATACCATCGTCAGGCCATTTGAGGTGGCGGGGACTGCAATGGCCATTCACCGATTGGCTGGGACCCCTGGGCGGGTCTTCTCTAGTCCATCCAATTTTCGGCATGGGATGTCACAGCCTTCTTTGCATACCCTTATTTAACCCACACAAAGATGCCAACGGCAGGCGTGTCATAATTCATTGACGCATTATAAAGGATTAGGAAAAAGATAAAAAGCAGCTTACGGCCATACCTCTCTGGTTCCGCCTGATCTCGGAAGCTAAGCAGAGCAGGGCCTGGTTAGTACCTGGATGGAAGACCGCCTGGGAATCCCAGGTGCCGTAAGCTTTTTCACTTCTCTCTCTGAAAGCCGCCCAGCGCCGTAGATTGTACACCTACACAATTGTAAAAAAAATGTCACATTGTAGAAGAGATGCAATAGGAAGAAGATGAAAGGTGGCTTACGTCCATACCATCGTCAGGCCATTTGAGGTGGCGGGGACTGCAATGGCCATTCACCGATTGGCTGGGACCCCTGGGCGGGTCTTCTCTAGTCCATCCAATTTTCGGCATGGGATGTCACAGCCTTCTTTGCATACCCTTATTTAACCCACACAAAGATGCCAACGGCAGGCGTGTCATAATTCATTGACGCATTATAAAGGATTAGGAAAAAGATAAAAAGCAGCTTACGGCCATACCTCTCTGGTTCCGCCCGATCTCGTCTGATCTCGGAAGCTAAGCAGAGCAGGGCCTGGTTAGTACCTGGATGGAAGACCGCCTGGGAATCCCAGGTGCCGTAAGCTTTTTCACTTCTCTCTCCGAAAGCCGCCGAGCGCCGCAGATTGTACACCTACAAATTACAAAAAGAATATCACATTGTTGAAGAGATGCATGTTTAGTGTTGTTTTAACGTTGGATATGAAAGGAAATTAGACAATAATATCCAAAATGATTCCGTTTCATGATTGCTAAATTAGTGTTGATCAACATTTACGATTGGCATACTATTGTTTGTAATTTAGCCGTTGAAATACAGGTGCTAACCCAACATGTTAGAATTGCCAGTGAAGAAAAGTAAAGTTACCTTCAGGCTTTAGGAACCTCTCTTGCCAATGCTAAGAACTGCTTCAATTTTAGAAAAAGAAACTTCTGATTATCTTTGACACGTTTTAAAGGATTAGGAAAAAGATGAAAAGCAGCTTACGGCCATACCTCTCTGGTTCCGCCCGATCTCGTCTGATCTCGGAAGCTAAGCAGAGCAGGGCCTGGTTAGTACCTGGATGGAAGACCGCCTGGGAATCCCAGGTGCCGTAAGCTTTTTCACTTCTCTCTCTGAAAGCCGCCCAGCGCCGTAGATTGTACACCTACACAATTGTAAAAAAAATGTCACATTGTAGAAGAGATGCAATAGGAAGAAGATGAAAGGTGGCTTACGTCCATACCATCGTCAGGCCATTTGAGGTGGCGGGGACTGCAATGGCCATTCACCGATTGGCTGGGACCCCTGGGCGGGTCTTCTCTAGTCCATCCAATTTTCGGCATGGGATGTCACAGCCTTCTTTGCATACCCTTATTTAACCCACACAAAGATGCCAACGGCAGGCGTGTCATAATTCATTGACGCATTATAAAGGATTAGGAAAAAGATAAAAAGCAGCTTACGGCCATACCTCTCTGGTTCCGCCCGATCTCGTCTGATCTCGGAAGCTAAGCAGAGCAGGGCCTGGTTAGTACCTGGATGGAAGACCGCCTGGGAATCCCAGGTGCCGTAAGCTTTTTCACTTCTCTCTCCGAAAGCCGCCGAGCGCCGCAGATTGTACACCTACAAATTACAAAAAGAATATCACATTGTTGAAGAGATGCATGTTTAGTGTTGTTTTAACGTTGGATATGAAAGGAAATTAGACAATATTATCCAAAATGATTCCGTTTCATGATTGCTAAATTAGTGTTGATCAACATTTACGATTGGCATACTATTGTTTGTAATTTAGCCGTTGAAATACAGGTGCTAACCCAACATGTTAGAATTGCCAGTGAAGAAAAGTAAAGTTACCTTCAGGCTTTAGGAACCTCTCTTGCCAATGCTAAGAACTGCTTCAATTTTAGAAAAAGAAACTTCTGATTATCTTTGACACGTTTTAAAGGATTAGGAAAAAGATGAAAAGCAGCTTACGGCCATACCTCTCTGGTTCCGCCCGATCTCGTCTGATCTCGGAAGCTAAGCAGAGCAGGGCCTGGTTAGTACCTGGATGGAAGACCGCCTGGGAATCCCAGGTGCCGTAAGCTTTTTCACTTCTCTCTCTGAAAGCCGCCCAGCGCCGTAGATTGTACACCTACACAATTGTAAAAAAAATGTCACATTGTAGAAGAGATGCAATAGGAAGAAGATGAAAGGTGGCTTACGTCCATACCATCGTCAGGCCATTTGAGGTGGCGGGGACTGCAATGGCCATTCACCGATTGGCTGGGACCCCTGGGCGGGTCTTCTCTAGTCCATCCAATTTTCGGCATGGGATGTCACAGCCTTCTTTGCATACCCTTATTTAACCCACACAAAGATGCCAACGGCAGGCGTGTCATAATTCATTGACGCATTATAAAGGATTAGGAAAAAGATAAAAAGCAGCTTACGGCCATACCTCTCTGGTTCCGCCTGATCTCGGAAGCTAAGCAGAGCAGGGCCTGGTTAGTACCTGGATGGAAGACCGCCTGGGAATCCCAGGTGCCGTAAGCTTTTTCACTTCTCTCTCTGAAAGCCGCCCAGCGCCGTAGATTGTACACCTACACAATTGTAAAAAAAATGTCACATTGTAGAAGAGATGCAATAGGAAGAAGATGAAAGGTGGCTTACGTCCATACCATCGTCAGGCCATTTGAGGTGGCGGGGACTGCAATGGCCATTCACCGATTGGCTGGGACCCCTGGGCGGGTCTTCTCTAGTCCATCCAATTTTCGGCATGGGATGTCACAGCCTTCTTTGCATACCCTTATTTAACCCACACAAAGATGCCAACGGCAGGCGTGTCATAATTCATTGACGCATTATAAAGGATTAGGAAAAAGATAAAAAGCAGCTTACGGCCATACCTCTCTGGTTCCGCCCGATCTCGTCTGATCTCGGAAGCTAAGCAGAGCAGGGCCTGGTTAGTACCTGGATGGAAGACCGCCTGGGAATCCCAGGTGCCGTAAGCTTTTTCACTTCTCTCTCCGAAAGCCGCCGAGCGCCGCAGATTGTACACCTACAAATTACAAAAAGAATATCACATTGTTGAAGAGATGCATGTTTAGTGTTGTTTTAACGTTGGATATGAAAGGAAATTAGACAATAATATCCAAAATGATTCCGTTTCATGATTGCTAAATTAGTGTTGATCAACATTTACGATTGGCATACTATTGTTTGTAATTTAGCCGTTGAAATACAGGTGCTAACCCAACATGTTAGAATTGCCAGTGAAGAAAAGTAAAGTTACCTTCAGGCTTTAGGAACCTCTCTTGCCAATGCTAAGAACTGCTTCAATTTTAGAAAAAGAAACTTCTGATTATCTTTGACACGTTTTAAAGGATTAGGAAAAAGATGAAAAGCAGCTTACGGCCATACCTCTCTGGTTCCGCCCGATCTCGTCTGATCTCGGAAGCTAAGCAGAGCAGGGCCTGGTTAGTACCTGGATGGAAGACCGCCTGGGAATCCCAGGTGCCGTAAGCTTTTTCACTTCTCTCTCTGAAAGCCGCCCAGCGCCGTAGATTGTACACCTACACAATTGTAAAAAAAATGTCACATTGTAGAAGAGATGCAATAGGAAGAAGATGAAAGGTGGCTTACGTCCATACCATCGTCAGGCCATTTGAGGTGGCGGGGACTGCAATGGCCATTCACCGATTGGCTGGGACCCCTGGGCGGGTCTTCTCTAGTCCATCCAATTTTCGGCATGGGATGTCACAGCCTTCTTTGCATACCCTTATTTAACCCACACAAAGATGCCAACGGCAGGCGTGTCATAATTCATTGACGCATTATAAAGGATTAGGAAAAAGATAAAAAGCAGCTTACGGCCATACCTCTCTGGTTCCGCCCGATCTCGTCTGATCTCGGAAGCTAAGCAGAGCAGGGCCTGGTTAGTACCTGGATGGAAGACCGCCTGGGAATCCCAGGTGCCGTAAGCTTTTTCACTTCTCTCTCTGAAAGCCGCCCAGCGCCGTAGATTGTACACCTACACAATTGTAAAAAAAATGTCACATTGTAGAAGAGATGCAATAGGAAGAAGATGAAAGGTGGCTTACGTCCATACCATCGTCAGGCCATTTGAGGTGGCGGGGACTGCAATGGCCATTCACCGATTGGCTGGGACCCCTGGGCGGGTCTTCTCTAGTCCATCCAATTTTCGGCATGGGATGTCACAGCCTTCTTTGCATACCCTTATTTAACCCACACAAAGATGCCAACGGCAGGCGTGTCATAATTCATTGACGCATTATAAAGGATTAGGAAAAAGATAAAAAGCAGCTTACGGCCATACCTCTCTGGTTCCGCCCGATCTCGTCTGATCTCGGAAGCTAAGCAGAGCAGGGCCTGGTTAGTACCTGGATGGAAGACCGCCTGGGAATCCCAGGTGCCGTAAGCTTTTTCACTTCTCTCTCCGAAAGCCGCCGAGCGCCGCAGATTGTACACCTACAAATTACAAAAAGAATATCACATTGTTGAAGAGATGCATGTTTAGTGTTGTTTTAACGTTGGATATGAAAGGAAATTAGACAATAATATCCAAAATGATTCCGTTTCATGATTGCTAAATTAGTGTTGATCAACATTTACGATTGGCATACTATTGTTTGTAATTTAGCCGTTGAAATACAGGTGCTAACCCAACATGTTAGAATTGCCAGTGAAGAAAAGTAAAGTTACCTTCAGGCTTTAGGAACCTCTCTTGCCAATGCTAAGAACTGCTTCAATTTTAGAAAAAGAAACTTCTGATTATCTTTGACACGTTTTAAAGGATTAGGAAAAAGATGAAAAGCAGCTTACGGCCATACCTCTCTGGTTCCGCCCGATCTCGTCTGATCTCGGAAGCTAAGCAGAGCAGGGCCTGGTTAGTACCTGGATGGAAGACCGCCTGGGAATCCCAGGTGCCGTAAGCTTTTTCACTTCTCTCTCTGAAAGCCGCCCAGCGCCGTAGATTGTACACCTACACAATTGTAAAAAAAATGTCACATTGTAGAAGAGATGCAATAGGAAGAAGATGAAAGGTGGCTTACGTCCATACCATCGTCAGGCCATTTGAGGTGGCGGGGACTGCAATGGCCATTCACCGATTGGCTGGGACCCCTGGGCGGGTCTTCTCTAGTCCATCCAATTTTCGGCATGGGATGTCACAGCCTTCTTTGCATACCCTTATTTAACCCACACAAAGATGCCAACGGCAGGCGTGTCATAATTCATTGACGCATTATAAAGGATTAGGAAAAAGATAAAAAGCAGCTTACGGCCATACCTCTCTGGTTCCGCCCGATCTCGTCTGATCTCGGAAGCTAAGCAGAGCAGGGCCTGGTTAGTACCTGGATGGAAGACCGCCTGGGAATCCCAGGTGCCGTAAGCTTTTTCACTTCTCTCTCCGAAAGCCGCCGAGCGCCGCAGATTGTACACCTACAAATTACAAAAAGAATATCACATTGTTGAAGAGATGCATGTTTAGTGTTGTTTTAACGTTGGATATGAAAGGAAATTAGACAATATTATCCAAAATGATTCCGTTTCATGATTGCTAAATTAGTGTTGATCAACATTTAACATTGGCATACTATTGTTTGTAATTTAGCCGTTGAAATACAGGTGCTAACCCAACATGTTAGAATTGCCAGTGAAGAAAAGTAAAGTTACCTTCAGGCTTTAGGAACCTCTCTTGCCAATGCTAAGAACTGCTTCAATTTTAGAAAAAGAAACTTCTGATTATCTTTGACACGTTTTAAAGGATTAGGAAAAAGATGAAAAGCAGCTTACGGCCATACCTCTCTGGTTCCGCCCGATCTCGTCTGATCTCGGAAGCTAAGCAGAGCAGGGCCTGGTTAGTACCTGGATGGAAGACCGCCTGGGAATCCCAGGTGCCGTAAGCTTTTTCACTTCTCTCTCTGAAAGCCGCCCAGCGCCGTAGATTGTACACCTACACAATTGTAAAAAAAATGTCACATTGTAGAAGAGATGCAATAAGAAGAAGATGAAAGGTGGCTTACGTCCATACCATCGTCAGGCCATTTGAGGTGGCGGGGACTGCAATGGCCATTCACCGATTGGCTGGGACCCCTGGGCGGGTCTTCTCTAGTCCATCCAATTTTCGGCATGGGATGTCACAGCCTTCTTTGCATACCCTTATTTAACCCACACAAAGATGCCAACGGCAGGCGTGTCATAATTCATTGACGCATTATAAAGGATTAGGAAAAAGATAAAAAGCAGCTTACGGCCATACCTCTCTGGTTCCGCCTGATCTCGGAAGCTAAGCAGAGCAGGGCCTGGTTAGTACCTGGATGGAAGACCGCCTGGGAATCCCAGGTGCCGTAAGCTTTTTCACTTCTCTCTCTGAAAGCCGCCCAGCGCCGTAGATTGTACACCTACACAATTGTAAAAAAAATGTCACATTGTAGAAGAGATGCAATAGGAAGAAGATGAAAGGTGGCTTACGTCCATACCATCGTCAGGCCATTTGAGGTGGCGGGGACTGCAATGGCCATTCACCGATTGGCTGGGACCCCTGGGCGGGTCTTCTCTAGTCCATCCAATTTTCGGCATGGGATGTCACAGCCTTCTTTGCATACCCTTATTTAACCCACACAAAGATGCCAACGGCAGGCGTGTCATAATTCATTGACGCATTATAAAGGATTAGGAAAAAGATAAAAAGCAGCTTACGGCCATACCTCTCTGGTTCCGCCCGATCTCGTCTGATCTCGGAAGCTAAGCAGAGCAGGGCCTGGTTAGTACCTGGATGGAAGACCGCCTGGGAATCCCAGGTGCCGTAAGCTTTTTCACTTCTCTCTCCGAAAGCCGCCGAGCGCCGCAGATTGTACACCTACAAATTACAAAAAGAATATCACATTGTTGAAGAGATGCATGTTTAGTGTTGTTTTAACGTTGGATATGAAAGGAAATTAGACAATAATATCCAAAATGATTCCGTTTCATGATTGCTAAATTAGTGTTGATCAACATTTACGATTGGCATACTATTGTTTGTAATTTAGCCGTTGAAATACAGGTGCTAACCCAACATGTTAGAATTGCCAGTGAAGAAAAGTAAAGTTACCTTCAGGCTTTAGGAACCTCTCTTGCCAATGCTAAGAACTGCTTCAATTTTAGAAAAAGAAACTTCTGATTATCTTTGACACGTTTTAAAGGATTAGGAAAAAGATGAAAAGCAGCTTACGGCCATACCTCTCTGGTTCCGCCCGATCTCGTCTGATCTCGGAAGCTAAGCAGAGCAGGGCCTGGTTAGTACCTGGATGGAAGACCGCCTGGGAATCCCAGGTGCCGTAAGCTTTTTCACTTCTCTCTCTGAAAGCCGCCCAGCGCCGTAGATTGTACACCTACACAATTGTAAAAAAAATGTCACATTGTAGAAGAGATGCAATAGGAAGAAGATGAAAGGTGGCTTACGTCCATACCATCGTCAGGCCATTTGAGGTGTCGGGGACTGCAATGGCCATTCACCGATTGGCTGGGACCCCTGGGCGGGTCTTCTCTAGTCCATCCAATTTTCGGCATGGGATGTCACAGCCTTCTTTGCATACCCTTATTTAACCCACACAAAGATGCCAACGGCAGGCGTGTCATAATTCATTGACGCATTATAAAGGATTAGGAAAAAGATAAAAAGCAGCTTACGGCCATACCTCTCTGGTTCCGCCCGATCTCGTCTGATCTCGGAAGCTAAGCAGAGCAGGGCCTGGTTAGTACCTGGATGGAAGACCGCCTGGGAATCCCAGGTGCCGTAAGCTTTTTCACTTCTCTCTCCGAAAGCCGCCGAGCGCCGCAGATTGTACACCTACAAATTACAAAAAGAATATCACATTGTTGAAGAGATGCATGTTTAGTGTTGTTTTAACGTTGGATATGAAAGGAAATTAGACAATATTATCCAAAATGATTCCGTTTCATGATTGCTAAATTAGTGTTGATCAACATTTACGATTGGCATACTATTGTTTGTAATTTAGCCGTTGAAATACAGGTGCTAACCCAACATGTTAGAATTGCCAGTGAAGAAAAGTAAAGTTACCTTCAGGCTTTAGGAACCTCTCTTGCCAATGCTAAGAACTGCTTCAATTTTAGAAAAATAAACTTCTGATTATCTTTGACACGTTTTAAAGGATTAGGAAAAAGATGAAAAGCAGCTTACGGCCATACCTCTCTGGTTCCGCCCGATCTCGTCTGATCTCGGAAGCTAAGCAGAGCAGGGCCTGGTTAGTACCTGGATGGAAGACCGCCTGGGAATCCCAGGTGCCGTAAGCTTTTTCACTTCTCTCTCTGAAAGCCGCCCAGCGCCGTAGATTGTACACCTACACAATTGTAAAAAAAATGTCACATTGTAGAAGAGATGCAATAGGAAGAAGATGAAAGGTGGCTTACGTCCATACCATCGTCAGGCCATTTGAGGTGGCGGGGACTGCAATGGCCATTCACCGATTGGCTGGGACCCCTGGGCGGGTCTTCTCTAGTCCATCCAATTTTCGGCATGGGATGTCACAGCCTTCTTTGCATACCCTTATTTAACCCACACAAAGATGCCAACGGCAGGCGTGTCATAATTCATTGACGCATTATAAAGGATTAGGAAAAAGATAAAAAGCAGCTTACGGCCATACCTCTCTGGTTCCGCCCGATCTCGTCTGATCTCGGAAGCTAAGCAGAGCAGGGCCTGGTTAGTACCTGGATGGAAGACCGCCTGGGAATCCCAGGTGCCGTAAGCTTTTTCACTTCTCTCTCCGAAAGCCGCCGAGCGCCGCAGATTGTACACCTACAAATTACAAAAAGAATATCACATTGTTGAAGAGATGCATGTTTAGTGTTGTTTTAACGTTGGATATGAAAGGAAATTAGACAATAATATCCAAAATGATTCCGTTTCATGATTGCTAAATTAGTGTTGATCAACATTTACGATTGGCATTATATTGTTTGTAATTTAGCCGTTGAAATACAGGTGCTAACCCAACATGTTAGAATTGCCAGTGAAGAAAAGTAAAGTTACCTTCAGGCTTTAGGAACCTCTCTTGCCAATGCTAAGAACTGCTTCAATTTTAGAAAAAGAAACTTCTGATTATCTTTGACACGTTTTAAAGGATTAGGAAAAAGATGAAAAGCAGCTTACGGCCATACCTCTCTGGTTCCGCCCGATCTCGTCTGATCTCGGAAGCTAAGCAGAGCAGGGCCTGGTTAGTACCTGGATGGAAGACCGCCTGGGAATCCCAGGTGCCGTAAGCTTTTTCACTTCTCTCTCTGAAAGCCGCCCAGCGCCGTAGATTGTACACCTACACAATTGTAAAAAAAATGTCACATTGTAGAAGAGATGCAATAGGAAGAAGATGAAAGGTGGCTTACGTCCATACCATCGTCAGGCCATTTGAGGTGGCGGGGACTGCAATGGCCATTCACCGATTGGCTGGGACCCCTGGGCGGGTCTTCTCTAGTCCATCCAATTTTCGGCATGGGATGTCACAGCCTTCTTTGCATACCCTTATTTAACCCACACAAAGATGCCAACGGCAGGCGTGTCATAATTCATTGACGCATTATAAAGGATTAGGAAAAAGATAAAAAGCAGCTTACGGCCATACCTCTCTGGTTCCGCCCGATCTCGTCTGATCTCGGAAGCTAAGCAGAGCAGGGCCTGGTTAGTACCTGGATGGAAGACCGCCTGGGAATCCCAGGTGCCGTAAGCTTTTTCACTTCTCTCTCCGAAAGCCGCCGAGCGCCGCAGATTGTACACCTACAAATTACAAAAAGAATATCACATTGTTGAAGAGATGCATGTTTAGTGTTGTTTTAACGTTGGATATGAAAGGAAATTAGACAATATTATCCAAAATGATTCCGTTTCATGATTGCTAAATTAGTGTTGATCAACATTTACGATTGGCATACTATTGTTTGTAATTTAGCCGTTGAAATACAGGTGCTAACCCAACATGTTAGAATTGCCAGTGAAGAAAAGTAAAGTTACCTTCAGGCTTTAGGAACCTCTCTTGCCAATGCTAAGAACTGCTTCAATTTTAGAAAAAGAAACTTCTGATTATCTTTGACACGTTTTAAAGGATTAGGAAAAAGATGAAAAGCAGCTTACGGCCATACCTCTCTGGTTCCGCCCGATCTCGTCTGATCTCGGAAGCTAAGCAGAGCAGGGCCTGGTTAGTACCTGGATGGAAGACCGCCTGGGAATCCCAGGTGCCGTAAGCTTTTTCACTTCTCTCTCTGAAAGCCGCCCAGCGCCGTAGATTGTACACCTACACAATTGTAAAAAAAATGTCACATTGTAGAAGAGATGCAATAGGAAGAAGATGAAAGGTGGCTTACGTCCATACCATCGTCAGGCCATTTGAGGTGGCGGGGACTGCAATGGCCATTCACCGATTGGCTGGGACCCCTGGGCGGGTCTTCTCTAGTCCATCCAATTTTCGGCATGGGATGTCACAGCCTTCTTTGCATACCCTTATTTAACCCACACAAAGATGCCAACGGCAGGCGTGTCATAATTCATTGACGCATTATAAAGGATTAGGAAAAAGATAAAAAGCAGCTTACGGCCATACCTCTCTGGTTCCGCCCGATCTCGTCTGATCTCGGAAGCTAAGCAGAGCAGGGCCTGGTTAGTACCTGGATGGAAGACCGCCTGGGAATCCCAGGTGCCGTAAGCTTTTTCACTTCTCTCTCCGAAAGCCGCCGAGCGCCGCAGATTGTACACCTACAAATTACAAAAAGAATATCACATTGTTGAAGAGATGCATGTTTAGTGTTGTTTTAACGTTGGATATGAAAGGAAATTAGACAATATTATCCAAAATGATTCCGTTTCATGATTGCTAAATTAGTGTTGATCAACATTTACGATTGGCATACTATTGTTTGTAATTTAGCCGTTGAAATACAGGTGCTAACCCAACATGTTAGAATTGCCAGTGAAGAAAAGTAAAGTTACCTTCAGGCTTTAGGAACCTCTCTTGCCAATGCTAAGAACTGCTTCAATTTTAGAAAAAGAAACTTCTGATTATCTTTGACACGTTTTAAAGGATTAGGAAAAAGATGAAAAGCAGCTTACGGCCATACCTCTCTGGTTCCGCCCGATCTCGTCTGATCTCGGAAGCTAAGCAGAGCAGGGCCTGGTTAGTACCTGGATGGAAGACCGCCTGGGAATCCCAGGTGCCGTAAGCTTTTTCACTTCTCTCTCTGAAAGCCGCCCAGCGCCGTAGATTGTACACCTACACAATTGTAAAAAAAATGTCACATTGTAGAAGAGATGCAATAGGAAGAAGATGAAAGGTGGCTTACGTCCATACCATCGTCAGGCCATTTGAGGTGGCGGGGACTGCAATGGCCATTCACCGATTGGCTGGGACCCCTGGGCGGGTCTTCTCTAGTCCATCCAATTTTCGGCATGGGATGTCACAGCCTTCTTTGCATACCCTTATTTAACCCACACAAAGATGCCAACGGCAGGCGTGTCATAATTCATTGACGCATTATAAAGGATTAGGAAAAAGATAAAAAGCAGCTTACGGCCATACCTCTCTGGTTCTGCCTGATCTCGGAAGCTAAGCAGAGCAGGGCCTGGTTAGTACCTGGATGGAAGACCGCCTGGGAATCCCAGGTGCCGTAAGCTTTTTCACTTCTCTCTCTGAAAGCCGCCCAGCGCCGTAGATTGTACACCTACACAATTGTAAAAAAAATGTCACATTGTAGAAGAGATGCAATAGGAAGAAGATGAAAGGTGGCTTACGTCCATACCATCGTCAGGCCATTTGAGGTGGCGGGGACTGCAATGGCCATTCACCGATTGGCTGGGACCCCTGGGCGGGTCTTCTCTAGTCCATCCAATTTTCGGCATGGGATGTCACAGCCTTCTTTGCATACCCTTATTTAACCCACACAAAGATGCCAACGGCAGGCGTGTCATAATTCATTGACGCATTATAAAGGATTAGGAAAAAGATAAAAAGCAGCTTACGGCCATACCTCTCTGGTTCCGCCCGATCTCGTCTGATCTCGGAAGCTAAGCAGAGCAGGGCCTGGTTAGTACCTGGATGGAAGACCGCCTGGGAATCCCAGGTGCCGTAAGCTTTTTCACTTCTCTCTCCGAAAGCCGCCGAGCGCCGCAGATTGTACACCTACAAATTACAAAAAGAATATCACATTGTTGAAGAGATGCATGTTTAGTGTTGTTTTAACGTTGGATATGAAAGGAAATTAGACAATAATATCCAAAATGATTCCGTTTCATGATTGCTAAATTAGTGTTGATCAACATTTACGATTGGCATACTATTGTTTGTAATTTAGCCGTTGAAATACAGGTGCTAACCCAACATGTTAGAATTGCCAGTGAAGAAAAGTAAAGTTACCTTCAGGCTTTAGGAACCTCTCTTGCCAATGCTAAGAACTGCTTCAATTTTAGAAAAAGAAACTTCTGATTATCTTTGACACGTTTTAAAGGATTAGGAAAAAGATGAAAAGCAGCTTACGGCCATACCTCTCTGGTTCCGCCCGATCTCGTCTGATCTCGGAAGCTAAGCAGAGCAGGGCCTGGTTAGTACCTGGATGGAAGACCGCCTGGGAATCCCAGGTGCCGTAAGCTTTTTCACTTCTCTCTCTGAAAGCCGCCCAGCGCCGTAGATTGTACACCTACACAATTGTAAAAAAAATGTCACATTGTAGAAGAGATGCAATAGGAAGAAGATGAAAGGTGGCTTACGTCCATACCATCGTCAGGCCATTTGAGGTGGCGGGGACTGCAATGGCCATTCACCGATTGGCTGGGACCCCTGGGCGGGTCTTCTCTAGTCCATCCAATTTTCGGCATGGGATGTCACAGCCTTCTTTGCATACCCTTATTTAACCCACACAAAGATGCCAACGGCAGGCGTGTCATAATTCATTGACGCATTATAAAGGATTAGGAAAAAGATAAAAAGCAGCTTACGGCCATACCTCTCTGGTTCCGCCCGATCTCGTCTGATCTCGGAAGCTAAGCAGAGCAGGGCCTGGTTAGTACCTGGATGGAAGACCGCCTGGGAATCCCAGGTGCCGTAAGCTTTTTCACTTCTCTCTCCGAAAGCCGCCGAGCGCCGCAGATTGTACACCTACAAATTACAAAAAGAATATCACATTGTTGAAGAGATGCATGTTTAGTGTTGTTTTAACGTTGGATATGAAAGGAAATTAGACAATATTATCCAAAATGATTCCGTTTCATGATTGCTAAATTAGTGTTGATCAACATTTACGATTGGCATACTATTGTTTGTAATTTAGCCGTTGAAATACAGGTGCTAACCCAACATGTTAGAATTGCCAGTGAAGAAAAGTAAAGTTACCTTCAGGCTTTAGGAACCTCTCTTGCCAATGCTAAGAACTGCTTCAATTTTAGAAAAAGAAACTTCTGATTATCTTTGACACGTTTTAAAGGATTAGGAAAAAGATGAAAAGCAGCTTACGGCCATACCTCTCTGGTTCCGCCCGATCTCGTCTGATCTCGGAAGCTAAGCAGAGCAGGGCCTGGTTAGTACCTGGATGGAAGACCGCCTGGGAATCCCAGGTGCCGTAAGCTTTTTCACTTCTCTCTCTGAAAGCCGCCCAGCGCCGTAGATTGTACACCTACACAATTGTAAAAAAAATGTCACATTGTAGAAGAGATGCAATAGGAAGAAGATGAAAGGTGGCTTACGTCCATACCATCGTCAGGCCATTTGAGGTGGCGGGGACTGCAATGGCCATTCACCGATTGGCTGGGACCCCTGGGCGGGTCTTCTCTAGTCCATCCAATTTTCGGCATGGGATGTCACAGCCTTCTTTGCATACCCTTATTTAACCCACACAAAGATGCCAACGGCAGGCGTGTCATAATTCATTGACGCATTATAAAGGATTAGGAAAAAGATAAAAAGCAGCTTACGGCCATACCTCTCTGGTTCCGCCCGATCTCGTCTGATCTCGGAAGCTAAGCAGAGCAGGGCCTGGTTAGTACCTGGATGGAAGACCGCCTGGGAATCCCAGGTGCCGTAAGCTTTTTCACTTCTCTCTCTGAAAGCCGCCCAGCGCCGTAGATTGTACACCTACACAATTGTAAAAAAAATGTCACATTGTAGAAGAGATGCAATAGGAAGAAGATGAAAGGTGGCTTACGTCCATACCATCGTCAGGCCATTTGAGGTGGCGGGGACTGCAATGGCCATTCACCGATTGGCTGGGACCCCTGGGCGGGTCTTCTCTAGTCCATCCAATTTTCGGCATGGGATGTCACAGCCTTCTTTGCATACCCTTATTTAACCCACACAAAGATGCCAACGGCAGGCGTGTCATAATTCATTGACGCATTATAAAGGATTAGGAAAAAGATAAAAAGCAGCTTACGGCCATACCTCTCTGGTTCCGCCTGATCTCGGAAGCTAAGCAGAGCAGGGCCTGGTTAGTACCTGGATGGAAGACCGCCTGGGAATCCCAGGTGCCGTAAGCTTTTTCACTTCTCTCTCTGAAAGCCGCCCAGCGCCGTAGATTGTACACCTACACAATTGTAAAAAAAATGTCACATTGTAGAAGAGATGCAATAGGAAGAAGATGAAAGGTGGCTTACGTCCATACCATCGTCAGGCCATTTGAGGTGGCGGGGACTGCAATGGCCATTCACCGATTGGCTGGGACCCCTGGGCGGGTCTTCTCTAGTCCATCCAATTTTCGGCATGGGATGTCACAGCCTTCTTTGCATACCCTTATTTAACCCACACAAAGATGCCAACGGCAGGCGTGTCATAATTCATTGACGCATTATAAAGGATTAGGAAAAAGATAAAAAGCAGCTTACGGCCATACCTCTCTGGTTCCGCCCGATCTCGTCTGATCTCGGAAGCTAAGCAGAGCAGGGCCTGGTTAGTACCTGGATGGAAGACCGCCTGGGAATCCCAGGTGCCGTAAGCTTTTTCACTTCTCTCTCCGAAAGCCGCCGAGCGCCGCAGATTGTACACCTACAAATTACAAAAAGAATATCACATTGTTGAAGAGATGCATGTTTAGTGTTGTTTTAACGTTGGATATGAAAGGAAATTAGACAATAATATCCAAAATGATTCCGTTTCATGATTGCTAAATTAGTGTTGATCAACATTTACGATTGGCATACTATTGTTTGTAATTTAGCCGTTGAAATACAGGTGCTAACCCAACATGTTAGAATTGCCAGTGAAGAAAAGTAAAGTTACCTTCAGGCTTTAGGAACCTCTCTTGCCAATGCTAAGAACTGCTTCAATTTTAGAAAAAGAAACTTCTGATTATCTTTGACACGTTTTAAAGGATTAGGAAAAAGATGAAAAGCAGCTTACGGCCATACCTCTCTGGTTCCGCCCGATCTCGTCTGATCTCGGAAGCTAAGCAGAGCAGGGCCTGGTTAGTACCTGGATGGAAGACCGCCTGGGAATCCCAGGTGCCGTAAGCTTTTTCACTTCTCTCTCTGAAAGCCGCCCAGCGCCGTAGATTGTACACCTACACAATTGTAAAAAAAATGTCACATTGTAGAAGAGATGCAATAGGAAGAAGATGAAAGGTGGCTTACGTCCATACCATCGTCAGGCCATTTGAGGTGGCGGGGACTGCAATGGCCATTCACCGATTGGCTGGGACCCCTGGGCGGGTCTTCTCTAGTCCATCCAATTTTCGGCATGGGATGTCACAGCCTTCTTTGCATACCCTTATTTAACCCACACAAAGATGCCAACGGCAGGCGTGTCATAATTCATTGACGCATTATAAAGGATTAGGAAAAAGATAAAAAGCAGCTTACGGCCATACCTCTCTGGTTCCGCCCGATCTCGTCTGATCTCGGAAGCTAAGCAGAGCAGGGCCTGGTTAGTACCTGGATGGAAGACCGCCTGGGAATCCCAGGTGCCGTAAGCTTTTTCACTTCTCTCTCCGAAAGCCGCCGAGCGCCGCAGATTGTACACCTACAAATTACAAAAAGAATATCACATTGTTGAAGAGATGCATGTTTAGTGTTGTTTTAACGTTGGATATGAAAGGAAATTAGACAATATTATCCAAAATGATTCCGTTTCATGATTGCTAAATTAGTGTTGATCAACATTTACGATTGGCATACTATTGTTTGTAATTTAGCCGTTGAAATACAGGTGCTAACCCAACATGTTAGAATTGCCAGTGAAGAAAAGTAAAGTTACCTTCAGGCTTTAGGAACCTCTCTTGCCAATGCTAAGAACTGCTTCAATTTTAGAAAAAGAAACTTCTGATTATCTTTGACACGTTTTAAAGGATTAGGAAAAAGATGAAAAGCAGCTTACGGCCATACCTCTCTGGTTCCGCCCGATCTCGTCTGATCTCGGAAGCTAAGCAGAGCAGGGCCTGGTTAGTACCTGGATGGAAGACCGCCTGGGAATCCCAGGTGCCGTAAGCTTTTTCACTTCTCTCTCTGAAAGCCGCCCAGCGCCGTAGATTGTACACCTACACAATTGTAAAAAAAATGTCACATTGTAGAAGAGATGCAATAGGAAGAAGATGAAAGGTGGCTTACGTCCATACCATCGTCAGGCCATTTGAGGTGGCGGGGACTGCAATGGCCATTCACCGATTGGCTGGGACCCCTGGGCGGGTCTTCTCTAGTCCATCCAATTTTCGGCATGGGATGTCACAGCCTTCTTTGCATACCCTTATTTAACCCACACAAAGATGCCAACGGCAGGCGTGTCATAATTCATTGACGCATTATAAAGGATTAGGAAAAAGATAAAAAGCAGCTTACGGCCATACCTCTCTGGTTCCGCCTGATCTCGGAAGCTAAGCAGAGCAGGGCCTGGTTAGTACCTGGATGGAAGACCGCCTGGGAATCCCAGGTGCCGTAAGCTTTTTCACTTCTCTCTCTGAAAGCCGCCCAGCGCCGTAGATTGTACACCTACACAATTGTAAAAAAAATGTCACATTGTAGAAGAGATGCAATAGGAAGAAGATGAAAGGTGGCTTACGTCCATACCATCGTCAGGCCATTTGAGGTGGCGGGGACTGCAATGGCCATTCACCGATTGGCTGGGACCCCTGGGCGGGTCTTCTCTAGTCCATCCAATTTTCGGCATGGGATGTCACAGCCTTCTTTGCATACCCTTATTTAACCCACACAAAGATGCCAACGGCAGGCGTGTCATAATTCATTGACGCATTATAAAGGATTAGGAAAAAGATAAAAAGCAGCTTACGGCCATACCTCTCTGGTTCCGCCCGATCTCGTCTGATCTCGGAAGCTAAGCAGAGCAGGGCCTGGTTAGTACCTGGATGGAAGACCGCCTGGGAATCCCAGGTGCCGTAAGCTTTTTCACTTCTCTCTCCGAAAGCCGCCGAGCGCCGCAGATTGTACACCTACAAATTACAAAAAGAATATCACATTGTTGAAGAGATGCATGTTTAGTGTTGTTTTAACGTTGGATATGAAAGGAAATTAGACAATAATATCCAAAATGATTCCGTTTCATGATTGCTAAATTAGTGTTGATCAACATTTACGATTGGCATACTATTGTTTGTAATTTAGCCGTTGAAATACAGGTGCTAACCCAACATGTTAGAATTGCCAGTGAAGAAAAGTAAAGTTACCTTCAGGCTTTAGGAACCTCTCTTGCCAATGCTAAGAACTGCTTCAATTTTAGAAAAAGAAACTTCTGATTATCTTTGACACGTTTTAAAGGATTAGGAAAAAGATGAAAAGCAGCTTACGGCCATACCTCTCTGGTTCCGCCCGATCTCGTCTGATCTCGGAAGCTAAGCAGAGCAGGGCCTGGTTAGTACCTGGATGGAAGACCGCCTGGGAATCCCAGGTGCCGTAAGCTTTTTCACTTCTCTCTCTGAAAGCCGCCCAGCGCCGTAGATTGTACACCTACACAATTGTAAAAAAAATGTCACATTGTAGAAGAGATGCAATAGGAAGAAGATGAAAGGTGGCTTACGTCCATACCATCGTCAGGCCATTTGAGGTGGCGGGGACTGCAATGGCCATTCACCGATTGGCTGGGACCCCTGGGCGGGTCTTCTCTAGTCCATCCAATTTTCGGCATGGGATGTCACAGCCTTCTTTGCATACCCTTATTTAACCCACACAAAGATGCCAACGGCAGGCGTGTCATAATTCATTGACGCATTATAAAGGATTAGGAAAAAGATAAAAAGCAGCTTACGGCCATACCTCTCTGGTTCCGCCCGATCTCGTCTGATCTCGGAAGCTAAGCAGAGCAGGGCCTGGTTAGTACCTGGATGGAAGACCGCCTGGGAATCCCAGGTGCCGTAAGCTTTTTCACTTCTCTCTCCGAAAGCCGCCGAGCGCCGCAGATTGTACACCTACAAATTACAAAAAGAATATCACATTGTTGAAGAGATGCATGTTTAGTGTTGTTTTAACGTTGGATATGAAAGGAAATTAGACAATATTATCCAAAATGATTCCGTTTCATGATTGCTAAATTAGTGTTGATCAACATTTACGATTGGCATACTATTGTTTGTAATTTAGCCGTTGAAATACAGGTGCTAACCCAACATGTTAGAATTGCCAGTGAAGAAAAGTAAAGTTACCTTCAGGCTTTAGGAACCTCTCTTGCCAATGCTAAGAACTGCTTCAATTTTAGAAAAAGAAACTTCTGATTATCTTTGACACGTTTTAAAGGATTAGGAAAAAGATGAAAAGCAGCTTACGGCCATACCTCTCTGGTTCCGCCCGATCTCGTCTGATCTCGGAAGCTAAGCAGAGCAGGGCCTGGTTAGTACCTGGATGGAAGACCGCCTGGGAATCCCAGGTGCCGTAAGCTTTTTCACTTCTCTCTCTGAAAGCCGCCCAGCGCCGTAGATTGTACACCTACACAATTGTAAAAAAAATGTCACATTGTAGAAGAGATGCAATAGGAAGAAGATGAAAGGTGGCTTACGTCCATACCATCGTCAGGCCATTTGAGGTGGCGGGGACTGCAATGGCCATTCACCGATTGGCTGGGACCCCTGGGCGGGTCTTCTCTAGTCCATCCAATTTTCGGCATGGGATGTCACAGCCTTCTTTGCATACCCTTATTTAACCCACACAAAGATGCCAACGGCAGGCGTGTCATAATTCATTGACGCATTATAAAGGATTAGGAAAAAGATAAAAAGCAGCTTACGGCCATACCTCTCTGGTTCCGCCTGATCTCGGAAGCTAAGCAGAGCAGGGCCTGGTTAGTACCTGGATGGAAGACCGCCTGGGAATCCCAGGTGCCGTAAGCTTTTTCACTTCTCTCTCTGAAAGCCGCCCAGCGCCGTAGATTGTACACCTACACAATTGTAAAAAAAATGTCACATTGTAGAAGAGATGCAATAGGAAGAAGATGAAAGGTGGCTTACGTCCATACCATCGTCAGGCCATTTGAGGTGGCGGGGACTGCAATGGCCATTCACCGATTGGCTGGGACCCCTGGGCGGGTCTTCTCTAGTCCATCCAATTTTCGGCATGGGATGTCACAGCCTTCTTTGCATACCCTTATTTAACCCACACAAAGATGCCAACGGCAGGCGTGTCATAATTCATTGACGCATTATAAAGGATTAGGAAAAAGATAAAAAGCAGCTTACGGCCATACCTCTCTGGTTCCGCCCGATCTCGTCTGATCTCGGAAGCTAAGCAGAGCAGGGCCTGGTTAGTACCTGGATGGAAGACCGCCTGGGAATCCCAGGTGCCGTAAGCTTTTTCACTTCTCTCTCCGAAAGCCGCCGAGCGCCGCAGATTGTACACCTACAAATTACAAAAAGAATATCACATTGTTGAAGAGATGCATGTTTAGTGTTGTTTTAACGTTGGATATGAAAGGAAATTAGACAATAATATCCAAAATGATTCCGTTTCATGATTGCTAAATTAGTGTTGATCAACATTTACGATTGGCATACTATTGTTTGTAATTTAGCCGTTGAAATACAGGTGCTAACCCAACATGTTAGAATTGCCAGTGAAGAAAAGTAAAGTTACCTTCAGGCTTTAGGAACCTCTCTTGCCAATGCTAAGAACTGCTTCAATTTTAGAAAAAGAAACTTCTGATTATCTTTGACACGTTTTAAAGGATTAGGAAAAAGATGAAAAGCAGCTTACGGCCATACCTCTCTGGTTCCGCCCGATCTCGTCTGATCTCGGAAGCTAAGCAGAGCAGGGCCTGGTTAGTACCTGGATGGAAGACCGCCTGGGAATCCCAGGTGCCGTAAGCTTTTTCACTTCTCTCTCTGAAAGCCGCCCAGCGCCGTAGATTGTACACCTACACAATTGTAAAAAAAATGTCACATTGTAGAAGAGATGCAATAGGAAGAAGATGAAAGGTGGCTTACGTCCATACCATCGTCAGGCCATTTGAGGTGGCGGGGACTGCAATGGCCATTCACCGATTGGCTGGGACCCCTGGGCGGGTCTTCTCTAGTCCATCCAATTTTCGGCATGGGATGTCACAGCCTTCTTTGCATACCCTTATTTAACCCACACAAAGATGCCAACGGCAGGCGTGTCATAATTCATTGACGCATTATAAAGGATTAGGAAAAAGATAAAAAGCAGCTTACGGCCATACCTCTCTGGTTCCGCCCGATCTCGTCTGATCTCGGAAGCTAAGCAGAGCAGGGCCTGGTTAGTACCTGGATGGAAGACCGCCTGGGAATCCCAGGTGCCGTAAGCTTTTTCACTTCTCTCTCTGAAAGCCGCCCAGCGCCGTAGATTGTACACCTACACAATTGTAAAAAAAATGTCACATTGTAGAAGAGATGCAATAGGAAGAAGATGAAAGGTGGCTTACGTCCATACCATCGTCAGGCCATTTGAGGTGGCGGGGACTGCAATGGCCATTCACCGATTGGCTGGGACCCCTGGGCGGGTCTTCTCTAGTCCATCCAATTTTCGGCATGGGATGTCACAGCCTTCTTTGCATACCCTTATTTAACCCACACAAAGATGCCAACGGCAGGCGTGTCATAATTCATTGACGCATTATAAAGGATTAGGAAAAAGATAAAAAGCAGCTTACGGCCATACCTCTCTGGTTCCGCCTGATCTCGGAAGCTAAGCAGAGCAGGGCCTGGTTAGTACCTGGATGGAAGACCGCCTGGGAATCCCAGGTGCCGTAAGCTTTTTCACTTCTCTCTCTGAAAGCCGCCCAGCGCCGTAGATTGTACACCTACACAATTGTAAAAAAAATGTCACATTGTAGAAGAGATGCAATAGGAAGAAGATGAAAGGTGGCTTACGTCCATACCATCGTCAGGCCATTTGAGGTGGCGGGGACTGCAATGGCCATTCACCGATTGGCTGGGACCCCTGGGCGGGTCTTCTCTAGTCCATCCAATTTTCGGCATGGGATGTCACAGCCTTCTTTGCATACCCTTATTTAACCCACACAAAGATGCCAACGGCAGGCGTGTCATAATTCATTGACGCATTATAAAGGATTAGGAAAAAGATAAAAAGCAGCTTACGGCCATACCTCTCTGGTTCCGCCCGATCTCGTCTGATCTCGGAAGCTAAGCAGAGCAGGGCCTGGTTAGTACCTGGATGGAAGACCGCCTGGGAATCCCAGGTGCCGTAAGCTTTTTCACTTCTCTCTCCGAAAGCCGCCGAGCGCCGCAGATTGTACACCTACAAATTACAAAAAGAATATCACATTGTTGAAGAGATGCATGTTTAGTGTTGTTTTAACGTTGGATATGAAAGGAAATTAGACAATAATATCCAAAATGATTCCGTTTCATGATTGCTAAATTAGTGTTGATCAACATTTACGATTGGCATACTATTGTTTGTAATTTAGCCGTTGAAATACAGGTGCTAACCCAACATGTTAGAATTGCCAGTGAAGAAAAGTAAAGTTACCTTCAGGCTTTAGGAACCTCTCTTGCCAATGCTAAGAACTGCTTCAATTTTAGAAAAAGAAACTTCTGATTATCTTTGACACGTTTTAAAGGATTAGGAAAAAGATGAAAAGCAGCTTACGGCCATACCTCTCTGGTTCCGCCCGATCTCGTCTGATCTCGGAAGCTAAGCAGAGCAGGGCCTGGTTAGTACCTGGATGGAAGACCGCCTGGGAATCCCAGGTGCCGTAAGCTTTTTCACTTCTCTCTCTGAAAGCCGCCCAGCGCCGTAGATTGTACACCTACACAATTGTAAAAAAAATGTCACATTGTAGAAGAGATGCAATAGGAAGAAGATGAAAGGTGGCTTACGTCCATACCATCGTCAGGCCATTTGAGGTGGCGGGGACTGCAATGGCCATTCACCGATTGGCTGGGACCCCTGGGCGGGTCTTCTCTAGTCCATCCAATTTTCGGCATGGGATGTCACAGCCTTCTTTGCATACCCTTATTTAACCCACACAAAGATGCCAACGGCAGGCGTGTCATAATTCATTGACGCATTATAAAGGATTAGGAAAAAGATAAAAAGCAGCTTACGGCCATACCTCTCTGGTTCCGCCCGATCTCGTCTGATCTCGGAAGCTAAGCAGAGCAGGGCCTGGTTAGTACCTGGATGGAAGACCGCCTGGGAATCCCAGGTGCCGTAAGCTTTTTCACTTCTCTCTCTGAAAGCCGCCCAGCGCCGTAGATTGTACACCTACACAATTGTAAAAAAAATGTCACATTGTAGAAGAGATGCAATAGGAAGAAGATGAAAGGTGGCTTACGTCCATACCATCGTCAGGCCATTTGAGGTGGCGGGGACTGCAATGGCCATTCACCGATTGGCTGGGACCCCTGGGCGGGTCTTCTCTAGTCCATCCAATTTTCGGCATGGGATGTCACAGCCTTCTTTGCATACCCTTATTTAACCCACACAAAGATGCCAACGGCAGGCGTGTCATAATTCATTGACGCATTATAAAGGATTAGGAAAAAGATAAAAAGCAGCTTACGGCCATACCTCTCTGGTTCCGCCCGATCTCGTCTGATCTCGGAAGCTAAGCAGAGCAGGGCCTGGTTAGTACCTGGATGGAAGACCGCCTGGGAATCCCAGGTGCCGTAAGCTTTTTCACTTCTCTCTCCGAAAGCCGCCGAGCGCCGCAGATTGTACACCTACAAATTACAAAAAGAATATCACATTGTTGAAGAGATGCATGTTTAGTGTTGTTTTAACGTTGGATATGAAAGGAAATTAGACAATAATATCCAAAATGATTCCGTTTCATGATTGCTAAATTAGTGTTGATCAACATTTACGATTGGCATACTATTGTTTGTAATTTAGCCGTTGAAATACAGGTGCTAACCCAACATGTTAGAATTGCCAGTGAAGAAAAGTAAAGTTACCTTCAGGCTTTAGGAACCTCTCTTGCCAATGCTAAGAACTGCTTCAATTTTAGAAAAAGAAACTTCTGATTATCTTTGACACGTTTTAAAGGATTAGGAAAAAGATGAAAAGCAGCTTACGGCCATACCTCTCTGGTTCCGCCCGATCTCGTCTGATCTCGGAAGCTAAGCAGAGCAGGGCCTGGTTAGTACCTGGATGGAAGACCGCCTGGGAATCCCAGGTGCCGTAAGCTTTTTCACTTCTCTCTCTGAAAGCCGCCCAGCGCCGTAGATTGTACACCTACACAATTGTAAAAAAAATGTCACATTGTAGAAGAGATGCAATAGGAAGAAGATGAAAGGTGGCTTACGTCCATACCATCGTCAGGCCATTTGAGGTGGCGGGGACTGCAATGGCCATTCACCGATTGGCTGGGACCCCTGGGCGGGTCTTCTCTAGTCCATCCAATTTTCGGCATGGGATGTCACAGCCTTCTTTGCATACCCTTATTTAACCCACACAAAGATGCCAACGGCAGGCGTGTCATAATTCATTGACGCATTATAAAGGATTAGGAAAAAGATAAAAAGCAGCTTACGGCCATACCTCTCTGGTTCCGCCCGATCTCGTCTGATCTCGGAAGCTAAGCAGAGCAGGGCCTGGTTAGTACCTGGATGGAAGACCGCCTGGGAATCCCAGGTGCCGTAAGCTTTTTCACTTCTCTCTCTGAAAGCCGCCCAGCGCCGTAGATTGTACACCTACACAATTGTAAAAAAAATGTCACATTGTAGAAGAGATGCAATAGGAAGAAGATGAAAGGTGGCTTACGTCCATACCATCGTCAGGCCATTTGAGGTGGCGGGGACTGCAATGGCCATTCACCGATTGGCTGGGACCCCTGGGCGGGTCTTCTCTAGTCCATCCAATTTTCGGCATGGGATGTCACAGCCTTCTTTGCATACCCTTATTTAACCCACACAAAGATGCCAACGGCAGGCGTGTCATAATTCATTGACGCATTATAAAGGATTAGGAAAAAGATAAAAAGCAGCTTACGGCCATACCTCTCTGGTTCCGCCCGATCTCGTCTGATCTCGGAAGCTAAGCAGAGCAGGGCCTGGTTAGTACCTGGATGGAAGACCGCCTGGGAATCCCAGGTGCCGTAAGCTTTTTCACTTCTCTCTCCGAAAGCCGCCGAGCGCCGCAGATTGTACACCTACAAATTACAAAAAGAATATCACATTGTTGAAGAGATGCATGTTTAGTGTTGTTTTAACGTTGGATATGAAAGGAAATTAGACAATAATATCCAAAATGATTCCGTTTCATGATTGCTAAATTAGTGTTGATCAACATTTACGATTGGCATACTATTGTTTGTAATTTAGCCGTTGAAATACAGGTGCTAACCCAACATGTTAGAATTGCCAGTGAAGAAAAGTAAAGTTACCTTCAGGCTTTAGGAACCTCTCTTGCCAATGCTAAGAACTGCTTCAATTTTAGAAAAAGAAACTTCTGATTATCTTTGACACGTTTTAAAGGATTAGGAAAAAGATGAAAAGCAGCTTACGGCCATACCTCTCTGGTTCCGCCCGATCTCGTCTGATCTCGGAAGCTAAGCAGAGCAGGGCCTGGTTAGTACCTGGATGGAAGACCGCCTGGGAATCCCAGGTGCCGTAAGCTTTTTCACTTCTCTCTCTGAAAGCCGCCCAGCGCCGTAGATTGTACACCTACACAATTGTAAAAAAAATGTCACATTGTAGAAGAGATGCAATAGGAAGAAGATGAAAGGTGGCTTACGTCCATACCATCGTCAGGCCATTTGAGGTGGCGGGGACTGCAATGGCCATTCACCGATTGGCTGGGACCCCTGGGCGGGTCTTCTCTAGTCCATCCAATTTTCGGCATGGGATGTCACAGCCTTCTTTGCATACCCTTATTTAACCCACACAAAGATGCCAACGGCAGGCGTGTCATAATTCATTGACGCATTATAAAGGATTAGGAAAAAGATAAAAAGCAGCTTACGGCCATACCTCTCTGGTTCCGCCCGATCTCGTCTGATCTCGGAAGCTAAGCAGAGCAGGGCCTGGTTAGTACCTGGATGGAAGACCGCCTGGGAATCCCAGGTGCCGTAAGCTTTTTCACTTCTCTCTCCGAAAGCCGCCGAGCGCCGCAGATTGTACACCTACAAATTACAAAAAGAATATCACATTGTTGAAGAGATGCATGTTTAGTGTTGTTTTAACGTTGGATATGAAAGGAAATTAGACAATATTATCCAAAATGATTCCGTTTCATGATTGCTAAATTAGTGTTGATCAACATTTACGATTGGCATACTATTGTTTGTAATTTAGCCGTTGAAATACAGGTGCTAACCCAACATGTTAGAATTGCCAGTGAAGAAAAGTAAAGTTACCTTCAGGCTTTAGGAACCTCTCTTGCCAATGCTAAGAACTGCTTCAATTTTAGAAAAAGAAACTTCTGATTATCTTTGACACGTTTTAAAGGATTAGGAAAAAGATGAAAAGCAGCTTACGGCCATACCTCTCTGGTTCCGCCCGATCTCGTCTGATCTCGGAAGCTAAGCAGAGCAGGGCCTGGTTAGTACCTGGATGGAAGACCGCCTGGGAATCCCAGGTGCCGTAAGCTTTTTCACTTCTCTCTCTGAAAGCCGCCCAGCGCCGTAGATTGTACACCTACACAATTGTAAAAAAAATGTCACATTGTAGAAGAGATGCAATAGGAAGAAGATGAAAGGTGGCTTACGTCCATACCATCGTCAGGCCATTTGAGGTGGCGGGGACTGCAATGGCCATTCACCGATTGGCTGGGACCCCTGGGCGGGTCTTCTCTAGTCCATCCAATTTTCGGCATGGGATGTCACAGCCTTCTTTGCATACCCTTATTTAACCCACACAAAGATGCCAACGGCAGGCGTGTCATAATTCATTGACGCATTATAAAGGATTAGGAAAAAGATAAAAAGCAGCTTACGGCCATACCTCTCTGGTTCCGCCCGATCTCGTCTGATCTCGGAAGCTAAGCAGAGCAGGGCCTGGTTAGTACCTGGATGGAAGACCGCCTGGGAATCCCAGGTGCCGTAAGCTTTTTCACTTCTCTCTCCGAAAGCCGCCGAGCGCCGCAGATTGTACACCTACAAATTACAAAAAGAATATCACATTGTTGAAGAGATGCATGTTTAGTGTTGTTTTAACGTTGGATATGAAAGGAAATTAGACAATATTATCCAAAATGATTCCGTTTCATGATTGCTAAATTAGTGTTGATCAACATTTACGATTGGCATACTATTGTTTGTAATTTAGCCGTTGAAATACAGGTGCTAACCCAACATGTTAGAATTGCCAGTGAAGAAAAGTAAAGTTACCTTCAGGCTTTAGGAACCTCTCTTGCCAATGCTAAGAACTGCTTCAATTTTAGAAAAAGAAACTTCTGATTATCTTTGACACGTTTTAAAGGATTAGGAAAAAGATGAAAAGCAGCTTACGGCCATACCTCTCTGGTTCCGCCCGATCTCGTCTGATCTCGGAAGCTAAGCAGAGCAGGGCCTGGTTAGTACCTGGATGGAAGACCGCCTGGGAATCCCAGGTGCCGTAAGCTTTTTCACTTCTCTCTCTGAAAGCCGCCCAGCGCCGTAGATTGTACACCTACACAATTGTAAAAAAAATGTCACATTGTAGAAGAGATGCAATAGGAAGAAGATGAAAGGTGGCTTACGTCCATACCATCGTCAGGCCATTTGAGGTGGCGGGGACTGCAATGGCCATTCACCGATTGGCTGGGACCCCTGGGCGGGTCTTCTCTAGTCCATCCAATTTTCGGCATGGGATGTCACAGCCTTCTTTGCATACCCTTATTTAACCCACACAAAGATGCCAACGGCAGGCGTGTCATAATTCATTGACGCATTATAAAGGATTAGGAAAAAGATAAAAAGCAGCTTACGGCCATACCTCTCTGGTTCCGCCTGATCTCGGAAGCTAAGCAGAGCAGGGCCTGGTTAGTACCTGGATGGAAGACCGCCTGGGAATCCCAGGTGCCGTAAGCTTTTTCACTTCTCTCTCTGAAAGCCGCCCAGCGCCGTAGATTGTACACCTACACAATTGTAAAAAAAATGTCACATTGTAGAAGAGATGCAATAGGAAGAAGATGAAAGGTGGCTTACGTCCATACCATCGTCAGGCCATTTGAGGTGGCGGGGACTGCAATGGCCATTCACCGATTGGCTGGGACCCCTGGGCGGGTCTTCTCTAGTCCATCCAATTTTCGGCATGGGATGTCACAGCCTTCTTTGCATACCCTTATTTAACCCACACAAAGATGCCAACGGCAGGCGTGTCATAATTCATTGACGCATTATAAAGGATTAGGAAAAAGATAAAAAGCAGCTTACGGCCATACCTCTCTGGTTCCGCCCGATCTCGTCTGATCTCGGAAGCTAAGCAGAGCAGGGCCTGGTTAGTACCTGGATGGAAGACCGCCTGGGAATCCCAGGTGCCGTAAGCTTTTTCACTTCTCTCTCCGAAAGCCGCCGAGCGCCGCAGATTGTACACCTACAAATTACAAAAAGAATATCACATTGTTGAAGAGATGCATGTTTAGTGTTGTTTTAACGTTGGATATGAAAGGAAATTAGACAATAATATCCAAAATGATTCCGTTTCATGATTGCTAAATTAGTGTTGATCAACATTTACGATTGGCATACTATTGTTTGTAATTTAGCCGTTGAAATACAGGTGCTAACCCAACATGTTAGAATTGCCAGTGAAGAAAAGTAAAGTTACCTTCAGGCTTTAGGAACCTCTCTTGCCAATGCTAAGAACTGCTTCAATTTTAGAAAAAGAAACTTCTGATTATCTTTGACACGTTTTAAAGGATTAGGAAAAAGATGAAAAGCAGCTTACGGCCATACCTCTCTGGTTCCGCCCGATCTCGTCTGATCTCGGAAGCTAAGCAGAGCAGGGCCTGGTTAGTACCTGGATGGAAGACCGCCTGGGAATCCCAGGTGCCGTAAGCTTTTTCACTTCTCTCTCTGAAAGCCGCCCAGCGCCGTAGATTGTACACCTACACAATTGTAAAAAAAATGTCACATTGTAGAAGAGATGCAATAGGAAGAAGATGAAAGGTGGCTTACGTCCATACCATCGTCAGGCCATTTGAGGTGGCGGGGACTGCAATGGCCATTCACCGATTGGCTGGGACCCCTGGGCGGGTCTTCTCTAGTCCATCCAATTTTCGGCATGGGATGTCACAGCCTTCTTTGCATACCCTTATTTAACCCACACAAAGATGCCAACGGCAGGCGTGTCATAATTCATTGACGCATTATAAAGGATTAGGAAAAAGATAAAAAGCAGCTTACGGCCATACCTCTCTGGTTCCGCCCGATCTCGTCTGATCTCGGAAGCTAAGCAGAGCAGGGCCTGGTTAGTACCTGGATGGAAGACCGCCTGGGAATCCCAGGTGCCGTAAGCTTTTTCACTTCTCTCTCTGAAAGCCGCCCAGCGCCGTAGATTGTACACCTACACAATTGTAAAAAAAATGTCACATTGTAGAAGAGATGCAATAGGAAGAAGATGAAAGGTGGCTTACGTCCATACCATCGTCAGGCCATTTGAGGTGGTGGGGACTGCAATGGCCATTCACCGATTGGCTGGGACCCCTGGGCGGGTCTTCTCTAGTCCATCCAATTTTCGGCATGGGATGTCACAGCCTTCTTTGCATACCCTTATTTAACCCACACAAAGATGCCAACGGCAGGCGTGTCATAATTCATTGACGCATTATAAAGGATTAGGAAAAAGATAAAAAGCAGCTTACGGCCATACCTCTCTGGTTCCGCCCGATCTCGTCTGATCTCGGAAGCTAAGCAGAGCAGGGCCTGGTTAGTACCTGGATGGAAGACCGCCTGGGAATCCCAGGTGCCGTAAGCTCTTTCACTTCTCTCTCCGAAAGCCGCCGAGCGCCGCAGATTGTACACCTACAAATTACAAAAAGAATATCACATTGTTGAAGAGATGCATGTTTAGTGTTGTTTTAACGTTGGATATGAAAGGAAATTAGACAATATTATCCAAAATGATTCCGTTTCATGATTGCTAAATTAGTGTTGATCAACATTTACGATTGCCATACTATTGTTTGTAATTTAGCCGTTGAAATACAGGTGCTAACCCAACATGTTAGAATTGCCAGTGAAGAAAAGTAAAGTTACCTTCAGGCTTTAGGAACCTCTCTTGCCAATGCTAAGAACTGCTTCAATTTTAGAAAAAGAAACTTCTGATTATCTTTGACACGTTTTAAAGGATTAGGAAAAAGATGAAAAGCAGCTTACGGCCATACCTCTCTGGTTCCGCCCGATCTCGTCTGATCTCGGAAGCTAAGCAGAGCAGGGCCTGGTTAGTACCTGGATGGAAGACCGCCTGGGAATCCCAGGTGCCGTAAGCTTTTTCACTTCTCTCTCTGAAAGCCGCCCAGCGCCGTAGATTGTACACCTACACAATTGTAAAAAAAATGTCACATTGTAGAAGAGATGCAATAGGAAGAAGATGAAAGGTGGCTTACGTCCATACCATCGTCAGGCCATTTGAGGTGGCGGGGACTGCAATGGCCATTCACCGATTGGCTGGGACCCCTGGGCGGGTCTTCTCTAGTCCATCCAATTTTCGGCATGGGATGTCACAGCCTTCTTTGCATACCCTTATTTAACCCACACAAAGATGCCAACGGCAGGCGTGTCATAATTCATTGACGCATTATAAAGGATTAGGAAAAAGATAAAAAGCAGCTTACGGCCATACCTCTCTGGTTCCGCCCGATCTCGTCTGATCTCGGAAGCTAAGCAGAGCAGGGCCTGGTTAGTACCTGGATGGAAGACCGCCTGGGAATCCCAGGTGCCGTAAGCTTTTTCACTTCTCTCTCCGAAAGCCGCCGAGCGCCGCAGATTGTACACCTACAAATTACAAAAAGAATATCACATTGTTGAAGAGATGCATGTTTAGTGTTGTTTTAACGTTGGATATGAAAGGAAATTAGACAATATTATCCAAAATGATTCCGTTTCATGATTGCTAAATTAGTGTTGATCAACATTTACGATTGGCATACTATTGTTTGTAATTTAGCCGTTGAAATACAGGTGCTAACCCAACATGTTAGAATTGCCAGTGAAGAAAAGTAAAGTTACCTTCAGGCTTTAGGAACCTCTCTTGCCAATGCTAAGAACTGCTTCAATTTTAGAAAAAGAAACTTCTGATTATCTTTGACACGTTTTAAAGGATTAGGAAAAAGATGAAAAGCAGCTTACGGCCATACCTCTCTGGTTCCGCCCGATCTCGTCTGATCTCGGAAGCTAAGCAGAGCAGGGCCTGGTTAGTACCTGGATGGAAGACCGCCTGGGAATCCCAGGTGCCGTAAGCTTTTTCACTTCTCTCTCTGAAAGCCGCCCAGCGCCGTAGATTGTACACCTACACAATTGTAAAAAAAATGTCACATTGTAGAAGAGATGCAATAGGAAGAAGATGAAAGGTGGCTTACGTCCATACCATCGTCAGGCCATTTGAGGTGGCGGGGACTGCAATGGCCATTCACCGATTGGCTGGGACCCCTGGGCGGGTCTTCTCTAGTCCATCCAATTTTCGGCATGGGATGTCACAGCCTTCTTTGCATACCCTTATTTAACCCACACAAAGATGCCAACGGCAGGCGTGTCATAATTCATTGACGCATTATAAAGGATTAGGAAAAAGATAAAAAGCAGCTTACGGCCATACCTCTCTGGTTCCGCCTGATCTCGGAAGCTAAGCAGAGCAGGGCCTGGTTAGTACCTGGATGGAAGACCGCCTGGGAATCCCAGGTGCCGTAAGCTTTTTCACTTCTCTCTCTGAAAGCCGCCCAGCGCCGTAGATTGTACACCTACACAATTGTAAAAAAAATGTCACATTGTAGAAGAGATGCAATAGGAAGAAGATGAAAGGTGGCTTACGTCCATACCATCGTCAGGCCATTTGAGGTGGCGGGGACTGCAATGGCCATTCACCGATTGGCTGGGACCCCTGGGCGGGTCTTCTCTAGTCCATCCAATTTTCGGCATGGGATGTCACAGCCTTCTTTGCATACCCTTATTTAACCCACACAAAGATGCCAACGGCAGGCGTGTCATAATTCATTGACGCATTATAAAGGATTAGGAAAAAGATAAAAAGCAGCTTACGGCCATACCTCTCTGGTTCCGCCCGATCTCGTCTGATCTCGGAAGCTAAGCAGAGCAGGGCCTGGTTAGTACCTGGATGGAAGACCGCCTGGGAATCCCAGGTGCCGTAAGCTTTTTCACTTCTCTCTCCGAAAGCCGCCGAGCGCCGCAGATTGTACACCTACAAATTACAAAAAGAATATCACATTGTTGAAGAGATGCATGTTTAGTGTTGTTTTAACGTTGGATATGAAAGGAAATTAGACAATAATATCCAAAATGATTCCGTTTCATGATTGCTAAATTAGTGTTGATCAACATTTACGATTGGCATACTATTGTTTGTAATTTAGCCGTTGAAATACAGGTGCTAACCCAACATGTTAGAATTGCCAGTGAAGAAAAGTAAAGTTACCTTCAGGCTTTAGGAACCTCTCTTGCCAATGCTAAGAACTGCTTCAATTTTAGAAAAAGAAACTTCTGATTATCTTTGACACGTTTTAAAGGATTAGGAAAAAGATGAAAAGCAGCTTACGGCCATACCTCTCTGGTTCCGCCCGATCTCGTCTGATCTCGGAAGCTAAGCAGAGCAGGGCCTGGTTAGTACCTGGATGGAAGACCGCCTGGGAATCCCAGGTGCCGTAAGCTTTTTCACTTCTCTCTCTGAAAGCCGCCCAGCGCCGTAGATTGTACACCTACACAATTGTAAAAAAAATGTCACATTGTAGAAGAGATGCAATAGGAAGAAGATGAAAGGTGGCTTACGTCCATACCATCGTCAGGCCATTTGAGGTGGCGGGGACTGCAATGGCCATTCACCGATTGGCTGGGACCCCTGGGCGGGTCTTCTCTAGTCCATCCAATTTTCGGCATGGGATGTCACAGCCTTCTTTGCATACCCTTATTTAACCCACACAAAGATGCCAACGGCAGGCGTGTCATAATTCATTGACGCATTATAAAGGATTAGGAAAAAGATAAAAAGCAGCTTACGGCCATACCTCTCTGGTTCCGCCCGATCTCGTCTGATCTCGGAAGCTAAGCAGAGCAGGGCCTGGTTAGTACCTGGATGGAAGACCGCCTGGGAATCCCAGGTGCCGTAAGCTTTTTCACTTCTCTCTCTGAAAGCCGCCCAGCGCCGTAGATTGTACACCTACACAATTGTAAAAAAAATGTCACATTGTAGAAGAGATGCAATAGGAAGAAGATGAAAGGTGGCTTACGTCCATACCATCGTCAGGCCATTTGAGGTGGCGGGGACTGCAATGGCCATTCACCGATTGGCTGGGACCCCTGGGCGGGTCTTCTCTAGTCCATCCAATTTTCGGCATGGGATGTCACAGCCTTCTTTGCATACCCTTATTTAACCCACACAAAGATGCCAACGGCAGGCGTGTCATAATTCATTGACGCATTATAAAGGATTAGGAAAAAGATAAAAAGCAGCTTACGGCCATACCTCTCTGGTTCCGCCTGATCTCGGAAGCTAAGCAGAGCAGGGCCTGGTTAGTACCTGGATGGAAGACCGCCTGGGAATCCCAGGTGCCGTAAGCTTTTTCACTTCTCTCTCTGAAAGCCGCCCAGCGCCGTAGATTGTACACCTACACAATTGTAAAAAAAATGTCACATTGTAGAAGAGATGCAATAGGAAGAAGATGAAAGGTGGCTTACGTCCATACCATCGTCAGGCCATTTGAGGTGGCGGGGACTGCAATGGCCATTCACCGATTGGCTGGGACCCCTGGGCGGGTCTTCTCTAGTCCATCCAATTTTCGGCATGGGATGTCACAGCCTTCTTTGCATACCCTTATTTAACCCACACAAAGATGCCAACGGCAGGCGTGTCATAATTCATTGACGCATTATAAAGGATTAGGAAAAAGATAAAAAGCAGCTTACGGCCATACCTCTCTGGTTCCGCCCGATCTCGTCTGATCTCGGAAGCTAAGCAGAGCAGGGCCTGGTTAGTACCTGGATGGAAGACCGCCTGGGAATCCCAGGTGCCGTAAGCTTTTTCACTTCTCTCTCCGAAAGCCGCCGAGCGCCGCAGATTGTACACCTACAAATTACAAAAAGAATATCACATTGTTGAAGAGATGCATGTTTAGTGTTGTTTTAACGTTGGATATGAAAGGAAATTAGACAATAATATCCAAAATGATTCCGTTTCATGATTGCTAAATTAGTGTTGATCAACATTTACGATTGGCATACTATTGTTTGTAATTTAGCCGTTGAAATACAGGTGCTAACCCAACATGTTAGAATTGCCAGTGAAGAAAAGTAAAGTTACCTTCAGGCTTTAGGAACCTCTCTTGCCAATGCTAAGAACTGCTTCAATTTTAGAAAAAGAAACTTCTGATTATCTTTGACACGTTTTAAAGGATTAGGAAAAAGATGAAAAGCAGCTTACGGCCATACCTCTCTGGTTCCGGCCGATCTCGTCTGATCTCGGAAGCTAAGCAGAGCAGGGCCTGGTTAGTACCTGGATGGAAGACCGCCTGGGAATCCCAGGTGCCGTAAGCTTTTTCACTTCTCTCTCTGAAAGCCGCCCAGCGCCGTAGATTGTACACCTACACAATTGTAAAAAAAATGTCACATTGTAGAAGAGATGCAATAGGAAGAAGATGAAAGGTGGCTTACGTCCATACCATCGTCAGGCCATTTGAGGTGGCGGGGACTGCAATGGCCATTCACCGATTGGCTGGGACCCCTGGGCGGGTCTTCTCTAGTCCATCCAATTTTCGGCATGGGATGTCACAGCCTTCTTTGCATACCCTTATTTAACCCACACAAAGATGCCAACGGCAGGCGTGTCATAATTCATTGACGCATTATAAAGGATTAGGAAAAAGATAAAAAGCAGCTTACGGCCATACCTCTCTGGTTCCGCCCGATCTCGTCTGATCTCGGAAGCTAAGCAGAGCAGGGCCTGGTTAGTACCTGGATGGAAGACCGCCTGGGAATCCCAGGTGCCGTAAGCTTTTTCACTTCTCTCTCCGAAAGCCGCCGAGCGCCGCAGATTGTACACCTACAAATTACAAAAAGAATATCACATTGTTGAAGAGATGCATGTTTAGTGTTGTTTTAACGTTGGATATGAAAGGAAATTAGACAATATTATCCAAAATGATTCCGTTTCATGATTGCTAAATTAGTGTTGATCAACATTTACGATTGGCATACTATTGTTTGTAATTTAGCCGTTGAAATACAGGTGCTAACCCAACATGTTAGAATTGCCAGTGAAGAAAAGTAAAGTTACCTTCAGGCTTTAGGAACCTCTCTTGCCAATGCTAAGAACTGCTTCAATTTTAGAAAAAGAAACTTCTGATTATCTTTGACACGTTTTAAAGGATTAGGAAAAAGATGAAAAGCAGCTTACGGCCATACCTCTCTGGTTCCGCCCGATCTCGTCTGATCTCGGAAGCTAAGCAGAGCAGGGCCTGGTTAGTACCTGGATGGAAGACCGCCTGGGAATCCCAGGTGCCGTAAGCTTTTTCACTTCTCTCTCTGAAAGCCGCCCAGCGCCGTAGATTGTACACCTACACAATTGTAAAAAAAATGTCACATTGTAGAAGAGATGCAATAGGAAGAAGATGAAAGGTGGCTTACGTCCATACCATCGTCAGGCCATTTGAGGTGGCGGGGACTGCAATGGCCATTCACCGATTGGCTGGGACCCCTGGGCGGGTCTTCTCTAGTCCATCCAATTTTCGGCATGGGATGTCACAGCCTTCTTTGCATACCCTTATTTAACCCACACAAAGATGCCAACGGCAGGCGTGTCATAATTCATTGACGCATTATAAAGGATTAGGAAAAAGATAAAAAGCAGCTTACGGCCATACCTCTCTGGTTCCGCCCGATCTCGTCTGATCTCGGAAGCTAAGCAGAGCAGGGCCTGGTTAGTACCTGGATGGAAGACCGCCTGGGAATCCCAGGTGCCGTAAGCTTTTTCACTTCTCTCTCCGAAAGCCGCCGAGCGCCGCAGATTGTACACCTACAAATTACAAAAAGAATATCACATTGTTGAAGAGATGCATGTTTAGTGTTGTTTTAACGTTGGATATGAAAGGAAATTAGACAATAATATCCAAAATGATTCCGTTTCATGATTGCTAAATTAGTGTTGATCAACATTTACGATTGGCATACTATTGTTTGTAATTTAGCCGTTGAAATACAGGTGCTAACCCAACATGTTAGAATTGCCAGTGAAGAAAAGTAAAGTTACCTTCAGGCTTTAGGAACCTCTCTTGCCAATGCTAAGAACTGCTTCAATTTTAGAAAAAGAAACTTCTGATTATCTTTGACACGTTTTAAAGGATTAGGAAAAAGATGAAAAGCAGCTTACGGCCATACCTCTCTGGTTCCGCCCGATCTCGTCTGATCTCGGAAGCTAAGCAGAGCAGGGCCTGGTTAGTACCTGGATGGAAGACCGCCTGGGAATCCCAGGTGCCGTAAGCTTTTTCACTTCTCTCTCTGAAAGCCGCCCAGCGCCGTAGATTGTACACCTACACAATTGTAAAAAAAATGTCACATTGTAGAAGAGATGCAATAGGAAGAAGATGAAAGGTGGCTTACGTCCATACCATCGTCAGGCCATTTGAGGTGGCGGGGACTGCAATGGCCATTCACCGATTGGCTGGGACCCCTGGGCGGGTCTTCTCTAGTCCATCCAATTTTCGGCATGGGATGTCACAGCCTTCTTTGCATACCCTTATTTAACCCACACAAAGATGCCAACGGCAGGCGTGTCATAATTCATTGACGCATTATAAAGGATTAGGAAAAAGATAAAAAGCAGCTTACGGCCATACCTCTCTGGTTCCGCCCGATCTCGTCTGATCTCGGAAGCTAAGCAGAGCAGGGCCTGGTTAGTACCTGGATGGAAGACCGCCTGGGAATCCCAGGTGCCGTAAGCTTTTTCACTTCTCTCTCTGAAAGCCGCCCAGCGCCGTAGATTGTACACCTACACAATTGTAAAAAAAATGTCACATTGTAGAAGAGATGCAATAGGAAGAAGATGAAAGGTGGCTTACGTCCATACCATCGTCAGGCCATTTGAGGTGGCGGGGACTGCAATGGCCATTCACCGATTGGCTGGGACCCCTGGGCGGGTCTTCTCTAGTCCATCCAATTTTCGGCATGGGATGTCACAGCCTTCTTTGCATACCCTTATTTAACCCACACAAAGATGCCAACGGCAGGCGTGTCATAATTCATTGACGCATTATAAAGGATTAGGAAAAAGATAAAAAGCAGCTTACGGCCATACCTCTCTGGTTCCGCCTGATCTCGGAAGCTAAGCAGAGCAGGGCCTGGTTAGTACCTGGATGGAAGACCGCCTGGGAATCCCAGGTGCCGTAAGCTTTTTCACTTCTCTCTCTGAAAGCCGCCCAGCGCCGTAGATTGTACACCTACACAATTGTAAAAAAAATGTCACATTGTAGAAGAGATGCAATAGGAAGAAGATGAAAGGTGGCTTACGTCCATACCATCGTCAGGCCATTTGAGGTGGCGGGGACTGCAATGGCCATTCACCGATTGGCTGGGACCCCTGGGCGGGTCTTCTCTAGTCCATCCAATTTTCGGCATGGGATGTCACAGCCTTCTTTGCATACCCTTATTTAACCCACACAAAGATGCCAACGGCAGGCGTGTCATAATTCATTGACGCATTATAAAGGATTAGGAAAAAGATAAAAAGCAGCTTACGGCCATACCTCTCTGGTTCCGCCCGATCTCGTCTGATCTCGGAAGCTAAGCAGAGCAGGGCCTGGTTAGTACCTGGATGGAAGACCGCCTGGGAATCCCAGGTGCCGTAAGCTTTTTCACTTCTCTCTCCGAAAGCCGCCGAGCGCCGCAGATTGTACACCTACAAATTACAAAAAGAATATCACATTGTTGAAGAGATGCATGTTTAGTGTTGTTTTAACGTTGGATATGAAAGGAAATTAGACAATAATATCCAAAATGATTCCGTTTCATGATTGCTAAATTAGTGTTGATCAACATTTACGATTGGCATACTATTGTTTGTAATTTAGCCGTTGAAATACAGGTGCTAACCCAACATGTTAGAATTGCCAGTGAAGAAAAGTAAAGTTACCTTCAGGCTTTAGGAACCTCTCTTGCCAATGCTAAGAACTGCTTCAATTTTAGAAAAAGAAACTTCTGATTATCTTTGACACGTTTTAAAGGATTAGGAAAAAGATGAAAAGCAGCTTACGGCCATACCTCTCTGGTTCCGCCCGATCTCGTCTGATCTCGGAAGCTAAGCAGAGCAGGGCCTGGTTAGTACCTGGATGGAAGACCGCCTGGGAATCCCAGGTGCCGTAAGCTTTTTCACTTCTCTCTCTGAAAGCCGCCCAGCGCCGTAGATTGTACACCTACACAATTGTAAAAAAAATGTCACATTGTAGAAGAGATGCAATAGGAAGAAGATGAAAGGTGGCTTACGTCCATACCATCGTCAGGCCATTTGAGGTGGCGGGGACTGCAATGGCCATTCACCGATTGGCTGGGACCCCTGGGCGGGTCTTCTCTAGTCCATCCAATTTTCGGCATGGGATGTCACAGCCTTCTTTGCATACCCTTATTTAACCCACACAAAGATGCCAACGGCAGGCGTGTCATAATTCATTGACGCATTATAAAGGATTAGGAAAAAGATAAAAAGCAGCTTACGGCCATACCTCTCTGGTTCCGCCCGATCTCGTCTGATCTCGGAAGCTAAGCAGAGCAGGGCCTGGTTAGTACCTGGATGGAAGACCGCCTGGGAATCCCAGGTGCCGTAAGCTTTTTCACTTCTCTCTCTGAAAGCCGCCCAGCGCCGTAGATTGTACACCTACACAATTGTAAAAAAAATGTCACATTGTAGAAGAGATGCAATAGGAAGAAGATGAAAGGTGGCTTACGTCCATACCATCGTCAGGCCATTTGAGGTGGCGGGGACTGCAATGGCCATTCACCGATTGGCTGGGACCCCTGGGCGGGTCTTCTCTAGTCCATCCAATTTTCGGCATGGGATGTCACAGCCTTCTTTGCATACCCTTATTTAACCCACACAAAGATGCCAACGGCAGGCGTGTCATAATTCATTGACGCATTATAAAGGATTAGGAAAAAGATAAAAAGCAGCTTACGGCCATACCTCTCTGGTTCCGCCTGATCTCGGAAGCTAAGCAGAGCAGGGCCTGGTTAGTACCTGGATGGAAGACCGCCTGGGAATCCCAGGTGCCGTAAGCTTTTTCACTTCTCTCTCTGAAAGCCGCCCAGCGCCGTAGATTGTACACCTACACAATTGTAAAAAAAATGTCACATTGTAGAAGAGATGCAATAGGAAGAAGATGAAAGGTGGCTTACGTCCATACCATCGTCAGGCCATTTGAGGTGGCGGGGACTGCAATGGCCATTCACCGATTGGCTGGGACCCCTGGGCGGGTCTTCTCTAGTCCATCCAATTTTCGGCATGGGATGTCACAGCCTTCTTTGCATACCCTTATTTAACCCACACAAAGATGCCAACGGCAGGCGTGTCATAATTCATTGACGCATTATAAAGGATTAGGAAAAAGATAAAAAGCAGCTTACGGCCATACCTCTCTGGTTCCGCCCGATCTCGTCTGATCTCGGAAGCTAAGCAGAGCAGGGCCTGGTTAGTACCTGGATGGAAGACCGCCTGGGAATCCCAGGTGCCGTAAGCTTTTTCACTTCTCTCTCCGAAAGCCGCCGAGCGCCGCAGATTGTACACCTACAAATTACAAAAAGAATATCACATTGTTGAAGAGATGCATGTTTAGTGTTGTTTTAACGTTGGATATGAAAGGAAATTAGACAATAATATCCAAAATGATTCCGTTTCATGATTGCTAAATTAGTGTTGATCAACATTTACGATTGGCATACTATTGTTTGTAATTTAGCCGTTGAAATACAGGTGCTAACCCAACATGTTAGAATTGCCAGTGAAGAAAAGTAAAGTTACCTTCAGGCTTTAGGAACCTCTCTTGCCAATGCTAAGAACTGCTTCAATTTTAGAAAAAGAAACTTCTGATTATCTTTGACACGTTTTAAAGGATTAGGAAAAAGATGAAAAGCAGCTTACGGCCATACCTCTCTGGTTCCGCCCGATCTCGTCTGATCTCGGAAGCTAAGCAGAGCAGGGCCTGGTTAGTACCTGGATGGAAGACCGCCTGGGAATCCCAGGTGCCGTAAGCTTTTTCACTTCTCTCTCTGAAAGCCGCCCAGCGCCGTAGATTGTACACCTACACAATTGTAAAAAAAATGTCACATTGTAGAAGAGATGCAATAGGAAGAAGATGAAAGGTGGCTTACGTCCATACCATCGTCAGGCCATTTGAGGTGGCGGGGACTGCAATGGCCATTCACCGATTGGCTGGGACCCCTGGGCGGGTCTTCTCTAGTCCATCCAATTTTCGGCATGGGATGTCACAGCCTTCTTTGCATACCCTTATTTAACCCACACAAAGATGCCAACGGCAGGCGTGTCATAATTCATTGACGCATTATAAAGGATTAGGAAAAAGATAAAAAGCAGCTTACGGCCATACCTCTCTGGTTCCGCCCGATCTCGTCTGATCTCGGAAGCTAAGCAGAGCAGGGCCTGGTTAGTACCTGGATGGAAGACCGCCTGGGAATCCCAGGTGCCGTAAGCTTTTTCACTTCTCTCTCCGAAAGCCGCCGAGCGCCGCAGATTGTACACCTACAAATTACAAAAAGAATATCACATTGTTGAAGAGATGCATGTTTAGTGTTGTTTTAACGTTGGATATGAAAGGAAATTAGACAATATTATCCAAAATGATTCCGTTTCATGATTGCTAAATTAGTGTTGATCAACATTTACGATTGGCATACTATTGTTTGTAATTTAGCCGTTGAAATACAGGTGCTAACCCAACATGTTAGAATTGCCAGTGAAGAAAAGTAAAGTTACCTTCAGGCTTTAGGAACCTCTCTTGCCAATGCTAAGAACTGCTTCAATTTTAGAAAAAGAAACTTCTGATTATCTTTGACACGTTTTAAAGGATTAGGAAAAAGATGAAAAGCAGCTTACGGCCATACCTCTCTGGTTCCGCCCGATCTCGTCTGATCTCGGAAGCTAAGCAGAGCAGGGCCTGGTTAGTACCTGGATGGAAGACCGCCTGGGAATCCCAGGTGCCGTAAGCTTTTTCACTTCTCTCTCTGAAAGCCGCCCAGCGCCGTAGATTGTACACCTACACAATTGTAAAAAAAATGTCACATTGTAGAAGAGATGCAATAGGAAGAAGATGAAAGGTGGCTTACGTCCATACCATCGTCAGGCCATTTGAGGTGGCGGGGACTGCAATGGCCATTCACCGATTGGCTGGGACCCCTGGGCGGGTCTTCTCTAGTCCATCCAATTTTCGGCATGGGATGTCACAGCCTTCTTTGCATACCCTTATTTAACCCACACAAAGATGCCAACGGCAGGCGTGTCATAATTCATTGACGCATTATAAAGGATTAGGAAAAAGATAAAAAGCAGCTTACGGCCATACCTCTCTGGTTCCGCCCGATCTCGTCTGATCTCGGAAGCTAAGCAGAGCAGGGCCTGGTTAGTACCTGGATGGAAGACCGCCTGGGAATCCCAGGTGCCGTAAGCTTTTTCACTTCTCTCTCCGAAAGCCGCCGAGCGCCGCAGATTGTACACCTACAAATTACAAAAAGAATATCACATTGTTGAAGAGATGCATGTTTAGTGTTGTTTTAACGTTGGATATGAAAGGAAATTAGACAATAATATCCAAAATGATTCCGTTTCATGATTGCTAAATTAGTGTTGATCAACATTTACGATTGGCATACTATTGTTTGTAATTTAGCCGTTGAAATACAGGTGCTAACCCAACATGTTAGAATTGCCAGTGAAGAAAAGTAAAGTTACCTTCAGGCTTTAGGAACCTCTCTTGCCAATGCTAAGAACTGCTTCAATTTTAGAAAAAGAAACTTCTGATTATCTTTGACACGTTTTAAAGGATTAGGAAAAAGATGAAAAGCAGCTTACGGCCATACCTCTCTGGTTCCGCCCGATCTCGTCTGATCTCGGAAGCTAAGCAGAGCAGGGCCTGGTTAGTACCTGGATGGAAGACCGCCTGGGAATCCCAGGTGCCGTAAGCTTTTTCACTTCTCTCTCTGAAAGCCGCCCAGCGCCGTAGATTGTACACCTACACAATTGTAAAAAAAATGTCACATTGTAGAAGAGATGCAATAGGAAGAAGATGAAAGGTGGCTTACGTCCATACCATCGTCAGGCCATTTGAGGTGGCGGGGACTGCAATGGCCATTCACCGATTGGCTGGGACCCCTGGGCGGGTCTTCTCTAGTCCATCCAATTTTCGGCATGGGATGTCACAGCCTTCTTTGCATACCCTTATTTAACCCACACAAAGATGCCAACGGCAGGCGTGTCATAATTCATTGACGCATTATAAAGGATTAGGAAAAAGATAAAAAGCAGCTTACGGCCATACCTCTCTGGTTCCGCCCGATCTCGTCTGATCTCGGAAGCTAAGCAGAGCAGGGCCTGGTTAGTACCTGGATGGAAGACCGCCTGGGAATCCCAGGTGCCGTAAGCTTTTTCACTTCTCTCTCTGAAAGCCGCCCAGCGCCGTAGATTGTACACCTACACAATTGTAAAAAAAATGTCACATTGTAGAAGAGATGCAATAGGAAGAAGATGAAAGGTGGCTTACGTCCATACCATCGTCAGGCCATTTGAGGTGGCGGGGACTGCAATGGCCATTCACCGATTGGCTGGGACCCCTGGGCGGGTCTTCTCTAGTCCATCCAATTTTCGGCATGGGATGTCACAGCCTTCTTTGCATACCCTTATTTAACCCACACAAAGATGCCAACGGCAGGCGTGTCATAATTCATTGACGCATTATAAAGGATTAGGAAAAAGATAAAAAGCAGCTTACGGCCATACCTCTCTGGTTCCGCCTGATCTCGGAAGCTAAGCAGAGCAGGGCCTGGTTAGTACCTGGATGGAAGACCGCCTGGGAATCCCAGGTGCCGTAAGCTTTTTCACTTCTCTCTCTGAAAGCCGCCCAGCGCCGTAGATTGTACACCTACACAATTGTAAAAAAAATGTCACATTGTAGAAGAGATGCAATAGGAAGAAGATGAAAGGTGGCTTACGTCCATACCATCGTCAGGCCATTTGAGGTGGCGGGGACTGCAATGGCCATTCACCGATTGGCTGGGACCCCTGGGCGGGTCTTCTCTAGTCCATCCAATTTTCGGCATGGGATGTCACAGCCTTCTTTGCATACCCTTATTTAACCCACACAAAGATGCCAACGGCAGGCGTGTCATAATTCATTGACGCATTATAAAGGATTAGGAAAAAGATAAAAAGCAGCTTACGGCCATACCTCTCTGGTTCCGCCCGATCTCGTCTGATCTCGGAAGCTAAGCAGAGCAGGGCCTGGTTAGTACCTGGATGGAAGACCGCCTGGGAATCCCAGGTGCCGTAAGCTTTTTCACTTCTCTCTCCGAAAGCCGCCGAGCGCCGCAGATTGTACACCTACAAATTACAAAAAGAATATCACATTGTTGAAGAGATGCATGTTTAGTGTTGTTTTAACGTTGGATATGAAAGGAAATTAGACAATATTATCCAAAATGATTCCGTTTCATGATTGCTAAATTAGTGTTGATCAACATTTACGATTGGCATACTATTGTTTGTAATTTAGCCGTTGAAATACAGGTGCTAACCCAACATGTTAGAATTGCCAGTGAAGAAAAGTAAAGTTACCTTCAGGCTTTAGGAACCTCTCTTGCCAATGCTAAGAACTGCTTCAATTTTAGAAAAAGAAACTTCTGATTATCTTTGACACGTTTTAAAGGATTAGGAAAAAGATGAAAAGCAGCTTACGGCCATACCTCTCTGGTTCCGCCCGATCTCGTCTGATCTCGGAAGCTAAGCAGAGCAGGGCCTGGTTAGTACCTGGATGGAAGACCGCCTGGGAATCCCAGGTGCCGTAAGCTTTTTCACTTCTCTCTCTGAAAGCCGCCCAGCGCCGTAGATTGTACACCTACACAATTGTAAAAAAAATGTCACATTGTAGAAGAGATGCAATAGGAAGAAGATGAAAGGTGGCTTACGTCCATACCATCGTCAGGCCATTTGAGGTGGCGGGGACTGCAATGGCCATTCACCGATTGGCTGGTACCCCTGGGCGGGTCTTCTCTAGTCCATCCAATTTTCGGCATGGGATGTCACAGCCTTCTTTGCATACCCTTATTTAACCCACACAAAGATGCCAACGGCAGGCGTGTCATAATTCATTGACGCATTATAAAGGATTAGGAAAAAGATAAAAAGCAGCTTACGGCCATACCTCTCTGGTTCCGCCCGATCTCGTCTGATCTCGGAAGCTAAGCAGAGCAGGGCCTGGTTAGTACCTGGATGGAAGACCGCCTGGGAATCCCAGGTGCCGTAAGCTTTTTCACTTCTCTCTCCGAAAGCCGCCGAGCGCCGCAGATTGTACACCTACAAATTACAAAAAGAATATCACATTGTTGAAGAGATGCATGTTTAGTGTTGTTTTAACGTTGGATATGAAAGGAAATTAGACAATAATATCCAAAATGATTCCGTTTCATGATTGCTAAATTAGTGTTGATCAACATTTACGATTGGCATACTATTGTTTGTAATTTAGCCGTTGAAATACAGGTGCTAACCCAACATGTTAGAATTGCCAGTGAAGAAAAGTAAAGTTACCTTCAGGCTTTAGGAACCTCTCTTGCCAATGCTAAGAACTGCTTCAATTTTAGAAAAAGAAACTTCTGATTATCTTTGACACGTTTTAAAGGATTAGGAAAAAGATGAAAAGCAGCTTACGGCCATACCTCTCTGGTTCCGCCCGATCTCGTCTGATCTCGGAAGCTAAGCAGAGCAGGGCCTGGTTAGTACCTGGATGGAAGACCGCCTGGGAATCCCAGGTGCCGTAAGCTTTTTCACTTCTCTCTCTGAAAGCCGCCCAGCGCCGTAGATTGTACACCTACACAATTGTAAAAAAAATGTCACATTGTAGAAGAGATGCAATAGGAAGAAGATGAAAGGTGGCTTACGTCCATACCATCGTCAGGCCATTTGAGGTGGCGGGGACTGCAATGGCCATTCACCGATTGGCTGGGACCCCTGGGCGGGTCTTCTCTAGTCCATCCAATTTTCGGCATGGGATGTCACAGCCTTCTTTGCATACCCTTATTTAACCCACACAAAGATGCCAACGGCAGGCGTGTCATAATTCATTGACGCATTATAAAGGATTAGGAAAAAGATAAAAAGCAGCTTACGGCCATACCTCTCTGGTTCCGCCCGATCTCGTCTGATCTCGGAAGCTAAGCAGAGCAGGGCCTGGTTAGTACCTGGATGGAAGACCGCCTGGGAATCCCAGGTGCCGTAAGCTTTTTCACTTCTCTCTCTGAAAGCCGCCCAGCGCCGTAGATTGTACACCTACACAATTGTAAAAAAAATGTCACATTGTAGAAGAGATGCAATAGGAAGAAGATGAAAGGTGGCTTACGTCCATACCATCGTCAGGCCATTTGAGGTGGCGGGGACTGCAATGGCCATTCACCGATTGGCTGGGACCCCTGGGCGGGTCTTCTCTAGTCCATCCAATTTTCGGCATGGGATGTCACAGCCTTCTTTGCATACCCTTATTTAACCCACACAAAGATGCCAACGGCAGGCGTGTCATAATTCATTGACGCATTATAAAGGATTAGGAAAAAGATAAAAAGCAGCTTACGGCCATACCTCTCTGGTTCCGCCTGATCTCGGAAGCTAAGCAGAGCAGGGCCTGGTTAGTACCTGGATGGAAGACCGCCTGGGAATCCCAGGTGCCGTAAGCTTTTTCACTTCTCTCTCTGAAAGCCGCCCAGCGCCGTAGATTGTACACCTACACAATTGTAAAAAAAATGTCACATTGTAGAAGAGATGCAATAGGAAGAAGATGAAAGGTGGCTTACGTCCATACCATCGTCAGGCCATTTGAGGTGGCGGGGACTGCAATGGCCATTCACCGATTGGCTGGGACCCCTGGGCGGGTCTTCTCTAGTCCATCCAATTTTCGGCATGGGATGTCACAGCCTTCTTTGCATACCCTTATTTAACCCACACAAAGATGCCAACGGCAGGCGTGTCATAATTCATTGACGCATTATAAAGGATTAGGAAAAAGATAAAAAGCAGCTTACGGCCATACCTCTCTGGTTCCGCCCGATCTCGTCTGATCTCGGAAGCTAAGCAGAGCAGGGCCTGGTTAGTACCTGGATGGAAGACCGCCTGGGAATCCCAGGTGCCGTAAGCTTTTTCACTTCTCTCTCCGAAAGCCGCCGAGCGCCGCAGATTGTACACCTACAAATTACAAAAAGAATATCACATTGTTGAAGAGATGCATGTTTAGTGTTGTTTTAACGTTGGATATGAAAGGAAATTAGACAATAATATCCAAAATGATTCCGTTTCATGATTGCTAAATTAGTGTTGATCAACATTTACGATTGGCATACTATTGTTTGTAATTTAGCCGTTGAAATACAGGTGCTAACCCAACATGTTAGAATTGCCAGTGAAGAAAAGTAAAGTTACCTTCAGGCTTTAGGAACCTCTCTTGCCAATGCTAAGAACTGCTTCAATTTTAGAAAAAGAAACTTCTGATTATCTTTGACACGTTTTAAAGGATTAGGAAAAAGATGAAAAGCAGCTTACGGCCATACCTCTCTGGTTCCGCCCGATCTCGTCTGATCTCGGAAGCTAAGCAGAGCAGGGCCTGGTTAGTACCTGGATGGAAGACCGCCTGGGAATCCCAGGTGCCGTAAGCTTTTTCACTTCTCTCTCTGAAAGCCGCCCAGCGCCGTAGATTGTACACCTACACAATTGTAAAAAAAATGTCACATTGTAGAAGAGATGCAATAGGAAGAAGATGAAAGGTGGCTTACGTCCATACCATCGTCAGGCCATTTGAGGTGGCGGGGACTGCAATGGCCATTCACCGATTGGCTGGGACCCCTGGGCGGGTCTTCTCTAGTCCATCCAATTTTCGGCATGGGATGTCACAGCCTTCTTTGCATACCCTTATTTAACCCACACAAAGATGCCAACGGCAGGCGTGTCATAATTCATTGACGCATTATAAAGGATTAGGAAAAAGATAAAAAGCAGCTTACGGCCATACCTCTCTGGTTCCGCCCGATCTCGTCTGATCTCGGAAGCTAAGCAGAGCAGGGCCTGGTTAGTACCTGGATGGAAGACCGCCTGGGAATCCCAGGTGCCGTAAGCTTTTTCACTTCTCTCTCCGAAAGCCGCCGAGCGCCGCAGATTGTACACCTACAAATTACAAAAAGAATATCACATTGTTGAAGAGATGCATGTTTAGTGTTGTTTTAACGTTGGATATGAAAGGAAATTAGACAATATTATCCAAAATGATTCCGTTTAATGATTGCTAAATTAGTGTTGATCAACATTTACGATTGGCATACTATTGTTTGTAATTTAGCCGTTGAAATACAGGTGCTAACCCAACATGTTAGAATTGCCAGTGAAGAAAAGTAAAGTTACCTTCAGGCTTTAGGAACCTCTCTTGCCAATGCTAAGAACTGCTTCAATTTTAGAAAAAGAAACTTCTGATTATCTTTGACACGTTTTAAAGGATTAGGAAAAAGATGAAAAGCAGCTTACGGCCATACCTCTCTGGTTCCGCCCGATCTCGTCTGATCTCGGAAGCTAAGCAGAGCAGGGCCTGGTTAGTACCTGGATGGAAGACCGCCTGGGAATCCCAGGTGCCGTAAGCTTTTTCACTTCTCTCTCTGAAAGCCGCCCAGCGCCGTAGATTGTACACCTACACAATTGTAAAAAAAATGTCACATTGTAGAAGAGATGCAATAGGAAGAAGATGAAAGGTGGCTTACGTCCATACCATCGTCAGGCCATTTGAGGTGGCGGGGACTGCAATGGCCATTCACCGATTGGCTGGGACCCCTGGGCGGGTCTTCTCTAGTCCATCCAATTTTCGGCATGGGATGTCACAGCCTTCTTTGCATACCCTTATTTAACCCACACAAAGATGCCAACGGCAGGCGTGTCATAATTCATTGACGCATTATAAAGGATTAGGAAAAAGATAAAAAGCAGCTTACGGCCATACCTCTCTGGTTCCGCCCGATCTCGTCTGATCTCGGAAGCTAAGCAGAGCAGGGCCTGGTTAGTACCTGGATGGAAGACCGCCTGGGAATCCCAGGTGCCGTAAGCTTTTTCACTTCTCTCTCCGAAAGCCGCCGAGCGCCGCAGATTGTACACCTACAAATTACAAAAAGAATATCACATTGTTGAAGAGATGCATGTTTAGTGTTGTTTTAACGTTGGATATGAAAGGAAATTAGACAATATTATCCAAAATGATTCCGTTTCATGATTGCTAAATTAGTGTTGATCAACATTTACGATTGGCATACTATTGTTTGTAATTTAGCCGTTGAAATACAGGTGCTAACCCAACATGTTAGAATTGCCAGTGAAGAAAAGTAAAGTTACCTTCAGGCTTTAGGAACCTCTCTTGCCAATGCTAAGAACTGCTTCAATTTTAGAAAAAGAAACTTCTGATTATCTTTGACACGTTTTAAAGGATTAGGAAAAAGATGAAAAGCAGCTTACGGCCATACCTCTCTGGTTCCGCCCGATCTCGTCTGATCTCGGAAGCTAAGCAGAGCAGGGCCTGGTTAGTACCTGGATGGAAGACCGCCTGGGAATCCCAGGTGCCGTAAGCTTTTTCACTTCTCTCTCTGAAAGCCGCCCAGCTCCGTAGATTGTACACCTACACAATTGTAAAAAAAAATGTCACATTGTAGAAGAGATGCAATAGGAAGAAGATGAAAGGTGGCTTACGTCCATACCATCGTCAGGCCATTTGAGGTGGCGGGGACTGCAATGGCCATTCACCGATTGGCTGGGACCCCTGGGCGGGTCTTCTCTAGTCCATCCAATTTTCGGCATGGGATGTCACAGCCTTCTTTGCATACCCTTATTTAACCCACACAAAGATGCCAACGGCAGGCGTGTCATAATTCATTGACGCATTATAAAGGATTAGGAAAAAGATAAAAAGCAGCTTACGGCCATACCTCTCTGGTTCCGCCCGATCTCGTCTGATCTCGGAAGCTAAGCAGAGCAGGGCCTGGTTAGTACCTGGATGGAAGACCGCCTGGGAATCCCAGGTGCCGTAAGCTTTTTCACTTCTCTCTCCGAAAGCCGCCGAGCGCCGCAGATTGTACACCTACAAATTACAAAAAGAATATCACATTGTTGAAGAGATGCATGTTTAGTGTGGTTTTAACGTTGGATATGAAAGGAAATTAGACAATATTATCCAAAATGATTCCGTTTCATGATTGCTAAATTAGTGTTGATCAACATTTACGATTGGCATACTATTGTTTGTAATTTAGCCGTTGAAATACAGGTGCTAACCCAACATGTTAGAATTGCCAGTGAAGAAAAGTAAAGTTACCTTCAGGCTTTAGGAACCTCTCTTGCCAATGCTAAGAACTGCTTCAATTTTAGAAAAAGAAACTTCTGATTATCTTTGACACGTTTTAAAGGATTAGGAAAAAGATGAAAAGCAGCTTACGGCCATACCTCTCTGGTTCCGCCCGATCTCGTCTGATCTCGGAAGCTAAGCAGAGCAGGGCCTGGTTAGTACCTGGATGGAAGACCGCCTGGGAATCCCAGGTGCCGTAAGCTTTTTCACTTCTCTCTCCGAAAGCCGCCGAGCGCCGCAGATTGTACACCTACAAATTACAAAAAGAATATCACATTGTTGAAGAGATGCATGTTTAGTGTTGTTTTAACGTTGGATATGAAAGGAAATTAGACAATATTATCCAAAATGATTCCGTTTCATGATTGCTAAATTAGTGTTGATCATTATTTACGATTGGCATACTATTGTTTGTAATTTAGCCGTTGAAATACAGGTGCTAACCCAACATGTTAGAATTGCCAGTGAAGAAAAGTAAAGTTACCTTCAGGCTTTAGGAACCTCTCTTGCCAATGCTAAGAACTGCTTCAATTTTAGAAAAAGAAACTTCTGATTATCTTTGACACGTTTTAAAGGATTAGGAAAAAGATGAAAAGCAGCTTACGGCCATACCTCTCTGGTTCCGCCCGATCTCGTCTGATCTCGGAAGCTAAGCAGAGCAGGGCCTGGTTAGTACCTGGATGGAAGACCGCCTGGGAATCCCAGGTGCCGTAAGCTTTTTCACTTCTCTCTCTGAAAGCCGCCCAGCGCCGTAGATTGTACACCTACACAATTGTAAAAAAAATGTCACATTGTAGAAGAGATGCAATAGGAAGAAGATGAAAGGTGGCTTACGTCCATACCATCGTCAGGCCATTTGAGGTGGCGGGGACTGCAATGGCCATTCACCGATTGGCTGGGACCCCTGGGCGGGTCTTCTCTAGTCCATCCAATTTTCGGCATGGGATGTCACAGCCTTCTTTGCATACCCTTATTTAACCCACACAAAGATGCCAACGGCAGGCGTGTCATAATTCATTGACGCATTATAAAGGATTAGGAAAAAGATAAAAAGCAGCTTACGGCCATACCTCTCTGGTTCCGCCCGATCTCGTCTGATCTCGGAAGCTAAGCAGAGCAGGGCCTGGTTAGTACCTGGATGGAAGACCGCCTGGGAATCCCAGGTGCCGTAAGCTTTTTCACTTCTCTCTCTGAAAGCCGCCCAGCGCCGTAGATTGTACACCTACACAATTGTAAAAAAAATGTCACATTGTAGAAGAGATGCAATAGGAAGAAGATGAAAGGTGGCTTACGTCCATACCATCGTCAGGCCATTTGAGGTGGCGGGGACTGCAATGGCCATTCACCGATTGGCTGGGACCCCTGGGCGGGTCTTCTCTAGTCCATCCAATTTTCGGCATGGGATGTCACAGCCTTCTTTGCATACCCTTATTTAACCCACACAAAGATGCCAACGGCAGGCGTGTCATAATTCATTGACGCATTATAAAGGATTAGGAAAAAGATAAAAAGCAGCTTACGGCCATACCTCTCTGGTTCCGCCCGATCTCGTCTGATCTCGGAAGCTAAGCAGAGCAGGGCCTGGTTAGTACCTGGATTGAAGACCGCCTGGGAATCCCAGGTGCCGTAAGCTTTTTCACTTCTCTCTCCGAAAGCCGCCGAGCGCCGCAGATTGTACACCTACAAATTACAAAAAGAATATCACATTGTTGAAGAGATGCATGTTTAGTGTTGTTTTAACGTTGGATATGAAAGGAAATTAGACAATATTATCCAAAATGATTCCGTTTCATGATTGCTAAATTAGTGTTGATCATTATTTACGATTGGCATACTATTGTTTGTAATTTAGCCGTTGAAATACAGGTGCTAACCCAACATGTTAGAATTGCCAGTGAAGAAAAGTAAAGTTACCTTCAGGCTTTAGGAACCTCTCTTGCCAATGCTAAGAACTGCTTCAATTTTAGAAAAAGAAACTTCTGATTATCTTTGACACGTTTTAAAGGATTAGGAAAAAGATGAAAAGCAGCTTACGGCCATACCTCTCTGGTTCCGCCCGATCTCGTCTGATCTCGGAAGCTAAGCAGAGCAGGGCCTGGTTAGTACCTGGATGGAAGACCGCCTGGGAATCCCAGGTGCCGTAAGCTTTTTCACTTCTCTCTCTGAAAGCCGCCCAGCGCCGTAGATTGTACACCTACACAATTGTAAAAAAAATGTCACATTGTAGAAGAGATGCAATAGGAAGAAGATGAAAGGTGGCTTACGTCCATACCATCGTCAGGCCATTTGAGGTGGCGGGGACTGCAATGGCCATTCACCGATTGGCTGGGACCCCTGGGCGGGTCTTCTCTAGTCCATCCAATTTTCGGCATGGGATGTCACAGCCTTCTTTGCATACCCTTATTTAACCCACACAAAGATGCCAACGGCAGGCGTGTCATAATTCATTGACGCATTATAAAGGATTAGTAAAAAGATAAAAAGCAGCTTACGGCCATACCTCTCTGGTTCCGCCCGATCTCGTCTGATCTCGGAAGCTAAGCAGAGCAGGGCCTGGTTAGTACCTGGATGGAAGACCGCCTGGGAATCCCAGGTGCCGTAAGCTTTTTCACTTCTCTCTCCGAAAGCCGCCGAGCGCCGCAGATTGTACACCTACAAATTACAAAAAGAATATCACATTGTTGAAGAGATGCATGTTTAGTGTTGTTTTAACGTTGGATATGAAAGGAAATTAGACAATATTATCCAAAATGATTCCGTTTCATGATTGCTAAATTAGTGTTGATCAACATTTACGATTGGCATACTATTGTTTGTAATTTAGCCGTTGAAATACAGGTGCTAACCCAACATGTTAGAATTGCCAGTGAAGAAAAGTAAAGTTACCTTCAGGCTTTAGGAACCTCTCTTGCCAATGCTAAGAACTGCTTCAATTTTAGAAAAAGAAACTTCTGATTATCTTTGACACGTTTTAAAGGATTAGGAAAAAGATGAAAAGCAGCTTACGGCCATACCTCTCTGGTTCCGCCCGATCTCGTCTGATCTCGGAAGCTAAGCAGAGCAGGGCCTGGTTAGTACCTGGATGGAAGACCGCCTGGGAATCCCAGGTGCCGTAAGCTTTTTCACTTCTCTCTCTGAAAGCCGCCCAGCGCCGTAGATTGTACACCTACACAATTGTAAAAAAAAATTCACATTGTAGAAGAGATGCAATAGGAAGAAGATGAAAGGTGGCTTACGTCCATACCATCGTCAGGCCATTTGAGGTGGCGGGGACTGCAATGGCCATTCACCGATTGGCTGGGACCCCTGGGCGGGTCTTCTCTAGTCCATCCAATTTTCGGCATGGGATGTCACAGCCTTCTTTGCATACCCTTATTTAACCCACACAAAGATGCCAACGGCAGGCGTGTCATAATTCATTGACGCATTATAAAGGATTAGGAAAAAGATAAAAAGCAGCTTACGGCCATACCTCTCTGGTTCCGCCCGATCTCGTCTGATCTCGGAAGCTAAGCAGAGCAGGGCCTGGTTAGTACCTGGATGGAAGACCGCCTGGGAATCCCAGGTGCCGTAAGCTTTTTCACTTCTCTCTCCGAAAGCCGCCGAGCGCCGCAGATTGTACACCTACAAATTACAAAAAGAATATCACATTGTTGAAGAGATGCATGTTTAGTGTTGTTTTAACGTTGGATATGAAAGGAAATTAGACAATATTATCCAAAATGATTCCGTTTCATGATTGCTAAATTAGTGTTGATCAACATTTACGATTGGCATACTATTGTTTGTAATTTAGCCGTTGAAATACAGGTGCTAACCCAACATGTTAGAATTGCCAGTGAAGAAAAGTAAAGTTACCTTCAGGCTTTAGGAACCTCTCTTGCCAATGCTAAGAACTGCTTCAATTTTAGAAAAAGAAACTTCTGATTATCTTTGACACGTTTTAAAGGATTAGGAAAAAGATGAAAAGCAGCTTACGGCCATACCTCTCTGGTTCCGCCCGATCTCGTCTGATCTCGGAAGCTAAGCAGAGCAGGGCCTGGTTAGTACCTGGATGGAAGACCGCCTGGGAATCCCAGGTGCCGTAAGCTTTTTCACTTCTCTCTCCGAAAGCCGCCGAGCGCCGCAGATTGTACACCTACAAATTACAAAAAGAATATCACATTGTTGAAGAGATGCATGTTTAGTGTTGTTTTAACGTTGGATATGAAAGGAAATTAGACAATATTATCCAAAATGATTCCGTTTCATGATTGCTAAATTAGTGTTGATCATTATTTACGATTGGCATACTATTGTTTGTAATTTAGCCGTTGAAATACAGGTGCTAACCCAACATGTTAGAATTGCCAGTGAAGAAAAGTAAAGTTACCTTCAGGCTTTAGGAACCTCTCTTGCCAATGCTAAGAACTGCTTCAATTTTAGAAAAAGAAACTTCTGATTATCTTTGACACGTTTTAAAGGATTAGGAAAAAGATGAAAAGCAGCTTACGGCCATACCTCTCTGGTTCCGCCCGATCTCGTCTGATCTCGGAAGCTAAGCAGAGCAGGGCCTGGTTAGTACCTGGATGGAAGACCGCCTGGGAATCCCAGGTGCCGTAAGCTTTTTCACTTCTCTCTCTGAAAGCCGCCCAGCGCCGTAGATTGTACACCTACACAATTGTAAAAAAAATGTCACATTGTAGAAGAGATGCAATAGGAAGAAGATGAAAGGTGGCTTACGTCCATACCATCGTCAGGCCATTTGAGGTGGCGGGGACTGCAATGGCCATTCACCGATTGGCTGGGACCCCTGGGCGGGTCTTCTCTAGTCCATCCAATTTTCGGCATGGGATGTCACAGCCTTCTTTGCATACCCTTATTTAACCCACACAAAGATGCCAACGGCAGGCGTGTCATAATTCATTGACGCATTATAAAGGATTAGGAAAAAGATAAAAAGCAGCTTACGGCCATACCTCTCTGGTTCCGCCCGATCTCGTCTGATCTCGGAAGCTAAGCAGAGCAGGGCCTGGTTAGTACCTGGATGGAAGACCGCCTGGGAATCCCAGGTGCCGTAAGCTTTTTCACTTCTCTCTCTGAAAGCCGCCCAGCGCCGTAGATTGTACACCTACACAATTGTAAAAAAAATGTCACATTGTAGAAGAGATGCAATAGGAAGAAGATGAAAGGTGGCTTACGTCCATACCATCGTCAGGCCATTTGAAGTGGCGGGGACTGCAATGGCCATTCACCGATTGGCTGGGACCCCTGGGCGGGTCTTCTCTAGTCCATCCAATTTTCGGCATGGGATGTCACAGCCTTCTTTGCATACCCTTATTTAACCCACACAAAGATGCCAACGGCAGGCGTGTCATAATTCATTGACGCATTATAAAGGATTAGGAAAAAGATAAAAAGCAGCTTACGGCCATACCTCTCTGGTTCCGCCCGATCTCGTCTGATCTCGGAAGCTAAGCAGAGCAGGGCCTGGTTAGTACCTGGATGGAAGACCGCCTGGGAATCCCAGGTGCCGTAAGCTTTTTCACTTCTCTCTCCGAAAGCCGCCGAGCGCCGCAGATTGTACACCAACAAATTACAAAAAGAATATCACATTGTTGAAGAGATGCATGTTTAGTGTTGTTTTAACGTTGGATATGAAAGGAAATTAGACAATATTATCCAAAATGATTCCGTTTCATGATTGCTAAATTAGTGTTGATCAACATTTACGATTGGCATACTATTGTTTGTAATTTAGCCGTTGAAATACAGGTGCTAACCCAACATGTTAGAATTGCCAGTGAAGAAAAGTAAAGTTACCTTCAGGCTTTAGGAACCTCTCTTGCCAATGCTAAGAACTGCTTCAATTTTAGAAAAAGAAACTTCTGATTATCTTTGACACGTTTTAAAGGATTAGGAAAAAGATGAAAAGCAGCTTACGGCCATACCTCTCTGGTTCCGCCCGATCTCGTCTGATCTCGGAAGCTAAGCAGAGCAGGGCCTGGTTAGTACCTGGATGGAAGACCGCCTGGGAATCCCAGGTGCCGTAAGCTTTTTCACTTCTCTCTCTGAAAGCCGCCCAGCGCCGTAGATTGTACACCTACACAATTGTAAAAAAAATGTCACATTGTAGAAGAGATGCAATAGGAAGAAGATGAAAGGTGGCTTACGTCCATACCATCGTCAGGCCATTTGAGGTGGCGGGGACTGCAATGGCCATTCACCGATTGGCTGGGACCCCTGGGCGGGTCTTCTCTAGTCCATCCAATTTTCGGCATGGGATGTCACAGCCTTCTTTGCATACCCTTATTTAACCCACACAAAGATGCCAACGGCAGGCGTGTCATAATTCATTGACGCATTATAAAGGATTAGGAAAAAGATAAAAAGCAGCTTACGGCCATACCTCTCTGGTTCCGCCCGATCTCGTCTGATCTCGGAAGCTAAGCAGAGCAGGGCCTGGTTAGTACCTGGATTGAAGACCGCCTGGGAATCCCAGGTGCCGTAAGCTTTTTCACTTCTCTCTCCGAAAGCCGCCGAGCGCCGCAGATTGTACACCTACAAATTACAAAAAGAATATCACATTGTTGAAGAGATGCATGTTTAGTGTTGTTTTAACGTTGGATATGAAAGGAAATTAGACAATATTATCCAAAATGATTCCGTTTCATGATTGCTAAATTAGTGTTGATCATTATTTACGATTGGCATACTATTGTTTGTAATTTAGCCGTTGAAATACAGGTGCTAACCCAACATGTTAGAATTGCCAGTGAAGAAAAGTAAAGTTACCTTCAGGCTTTAGGAACCTCTCTTGCCAATGCTAAGAACTGCTTCAATTTTAGAAAAAGAAACTTCTGATTATCTTTGACACGTTTTAAAGGATTAGGAAAAAGATGAAAAGCAGCTTACGGCCATACCTCTCTGGTTCCGCCCGATCTCGTCTGATCTCGGAAGCTAAGCAGAGCAGGGCCTGGTTAGTACCTGGATGGAAGACCGCCTGGGAATCCCAGGTGCCGTAAGCTTTTTCACTTCTCTCTCTGAAAGCCGCCCAGCGCCGTAGATTGTACACCTACACAATTGTAAAAAAAATGTCACATTGTAGAAGAGATGCAATAGGAAGAAGATGAAAGGTGGCTTACGTCCATACCATCGTCAGGCCATTTGAGGTGGCGGGGACTGCAATGGCCATTCACCGATTGGCTGGGACCCCTGGGCGGGTCTTCTCTAGTCCATCCAATTTTCGGCATGGGATGTCACAGCCTTCTTTGCATACCCTTATTTAACCCACACAAAGATGCCAACGGCAGGCGTGTCATAATTCATTGACGCATTATAAAGGATTAGGAAAAAGATAAAAAGCAGCTTACGGCCATACCTCTCTGGTTCCGCCCGATCTCGTCTGATCTCGGAAGCTAAGCAGAGCAGGGCCTGGTTAGTACCTGGATGGAAGACCGCCTGGGAATCCCAGGTGCCGTAAGCTTTTTCACTTCTCTCTCCGAAAGCCGCCGAGCGCCGCAGATTGTACACCTACAAATTACAAAAAGAATATCACATTGTTGAAGAGATGCATGTTTAGTGTTGTTTTAACGTTGGATATGAAAGGAAATTAGACAATATTATCCAAAATGATTCCGTTTCATGATTGCTAAATTAGTGTTGATCAACATTTACGATTGGCATACTATTGTTTGTAATTTAGCCGTTGAAATACAGGTGCTAACCCAACATGTTAGAATTGCCAGTGAAGAAAAGTAAAGTTACCTTCAGGCTTTAGGAACCTCTCTTGCCAATGCTAAGAACTGCTTCAATTTTAGAAAAAGAAACTTCTGATTATCTTTGACACGTTTTAAAGGATTAGGAAAAAGATGAAAAGCAGCTTACGGCCATACCTCTCTGGTTCCGCCCGATCTCGTCTGATCTCGGAAGCTAAGCAGAGCAGGGCCTGGTTAGTACCTGGATGGAAGACCGCCTGGGAATCCCAGGTGCCGTAAGCTTTTTCACTTCTCTCTCTGAAAGCCGCCCAGCGCCGTAGATTGTACACCTACACAATTGTAAAAAAAAATTCACATTGTAGAAGAGATGCAATAGGAAGAAGATGAAAGGTGGCTTACGTCCATACCATCGTCAGGCCATTTGAGGTGGCGGGGACTGCAATGGCCATTCACCGATTGGCTGGGACCCCTGGGCGGGTCTTCTCTAGTCCATCCAATTTTCGGCATGGGATGTCACAGCCTTCTTTGCATACCCTTATTTAACCCACACAAAGATGCCAACGGCAGGCGTGTCATAATTCATTGACGCATTATAAAGGATTAGGAAAAAGATAAAAAGCAGCTTACGGCCATACCTCTCTGGTTCCGCCCGATCTCGTCTGATCTCGGAAGCTAAGCAGAGCAGGGCCTGGTTAGTACCTGGATGGAAGACCGCCTGGGAATCCCAGGTGCCGTAAGCTTTTTCACTTCTCTCTCCGAAAGCCGCCGAGCGCCGCAGATTGTACACCTACAAATTACAAAAAGAATATCACATTGTTGAAGAGATGCATGTTTAGTGTTGTTTTAACGTTGGATATGAAAGGAAATTAGACAATAATATCCAAAATGATTCCGTTTCATGATTGCTAAATTAGTGTTGATCAACATTTACGATTGGCATACTATTGTTTGTAATTTAGCCGTTGAAATACAGGTGCTAACCCAACATGTTAGAATTGCCAGTGAAGAAAAGTAAAGTTACCTTCAGGCTTTAGGAACCTCTCTTGCCAATGCTAAGAACTGCTTCAATTTTAGAAAAAGAAACTTCTGATTATCTTTGACACGTTTTAAAGGATTAGGAAAAAGATGAAAAGCAGCTTACGGCCATACCTCTCTGGTTCCGCCCGATCTCGTCTGATCTCGGAAGCTAAGCAGAGCAGGGCCTGGTTAGTACCTGGATGGAAGACCGCCTGGGAATCCCAGGTGCCGTAAGCTTTTTCACTTCTCTCTCTGAAAGCCGCCCAGCGCCGTAGATTGTACACCTACACAATTGTAAAAAAAATGTCACATTGTAGAAGAGATGCAATAGGAAGAAGATGAAAGGTGGCTTACGTCCATACCATCGTCAGGCCATTTGAGGTGGCGGGGACTGCAATGGCCATTCACCGATTGGCTGGGACCCCTGGGCGGGTCTTCTCTAGTCCATCCAATTTTCGGCATGGGATGTCACAGCCTTCTTTGCATACCCTTATTTAACCCACACAAAGATGCCAACGGCAGGCGTGTCATAATTCATTGACGCATTATAAAGGATTAGGAAAAAGATAAAAAGCAGCTTACGGCCATACCTCTCTGGTTCCGCCCGATCTCGTCTGATCTCGGAAGCTAAGCAGAGCAGGGCCTGGTTAGTACCTGGATGGAAGACCGCCTGGGAATCCCAGGTGCCGTAAGCTTTTTCACTTCTCTCTCCGAAAGCCGCCGAGCGCCGCAGATTGTACACCTACAAATTACAAAAAGAATATCACATTGTTGAAGAGATGCATGTTTAGTGTTGTTTTAACGTTGGATATGAAAGGAAATTAGACAATATTATCCAAAATGATTCCGTTTCATGATTGCTAAATTAGTGTTGATCAACATTTACGATTGGCATACTATTGTTTGTAATTTAGCCGTTGAAATACAGGTGCTAACCCAACATGTTAGAATTGCCAGTGAAGAAAAGTAAAGTTACCTTCAGGCTTTAGGAACCTCTCTTGCCAATGCTAAGAACTGCTTCAATTTTAGAAAAAGAAACTTCTGATTATCTTTGACACGTTTTAAAGGATTAGGAAAAAGATGAAAAGCAGCTTACGGCCATACCTCTCTGGTTCCGCCCGATCTCGTCTGATCTCGGAAGCTAAGCAGAGCAGGGCCTGGTTAGTACCTGGATGGAAGACCGCCTGGGAATCCCAGGTGCCGTAAGCTTTTTCACTTCTCTCTCTGAAAGCCGCCCAGCGCCGTAGATTGTACACCTACACAATTGTAAAAAAAAATTCACATTGTAGAAGAGATGCAATAGGAAGAAGATGAAAGGTGGCTTACGTCCATACCATCGTCAGGCCATTTGAGGTGGCGGGGACTGCAATGGCCATTCACCGATTGGCTGGGACCCCTGGGCGGGTCTTCTCTAGTCCATCCAATTTTCGGCATGGGATGTCACAGCCTTCTTTGCATACCCTTATTTAACCCACACAAAGATGCCAACGGCAGGCGTGTCATAATTCATTGACGCATTATAAAGGATTAGGAAAAAGATAAAAAGCAGCTTACGGCCATACCTCTCTGGTTCCGCCCGATCTCGTCTGATCTCGGAAGCTAAGCAGAGCAGGGCCTGGTTAGTACCTGGATGGAAGACCGCCTGGGAATCCCAGGTGCCGTAAGCTTTTTCACTTCTCTCTCCGAAAGCCGCCGAGCGCCGCAGATTGTACACCTACAAATTACAAAAAGAATATCACATTGTTGAAGAGATGCATGTTTAGTGTTGTTTTAACGTTGGATATGAAAGGAAATTAGACAATAATATCCAAAATGATTCCGTTTCATGATTGCTAAATTAGTGTTGATCAACATTTACGATTGGCATACTATTGTTTGTAATTTAGCCGTTGAAATACAGGTGCTAACCCAACATGTTAGAATTGCCAGTGAAGAAAAGTAAAGTTACCTTCAGGCTTTAGGAACCTCTCTTGCCAATGCTAAGAACTGCTTCAATTTTAGAAAAAGAAACTTCTGATTATCTTTGACACGTTTTAAAGGATTAGGAAAAAGATGAAAAGCAGCTTACGGCCATACCTCTCTGGTTCCGCCCGATCTCGTCTGATCTCGGAAGCTAAGCAGAGCAGGGCCTGGTTAGTACCTGGATGGAAGACCGCCTGGGAATCCCAGGTGCCGTAAGCTTTTTCACTTCTCTCTCTGAAAGCCGCCCAGCGCCGTAGATTGTACACCTACACAATTGTAAAAAAAATGTCACATTGTAGAAGAGATGCAATAGGAAGAAGATGAAAGGTGGCTTACGTCCATACCATCGTCAGGCCATTTGAGGTGGCGGGGACTGCAATGGCCATTCACCGATTGGCTGGGACCCCTGGGCGGGTCTTCTCTAGTCCATCCAATTTTCGGCATGGGATGTCACAGCCTTCTTTGCATACCCTTATTTAACCCACACAAAGATGCCAACGGCAGGCGTGTCATAATTCATTGACGCATTATAAAGGATTAGGAAAAAGATAAAAAGCAGCTTACGGCCATACCTCTCTGGTTCCGCCCGATCTCGTCTGATCTCGGAAGCTAAGCAGAGCAGGGCCTGGTTAGTACCTGGATGGAAGACCGCCTGGGAATCCCAGGTGCCGTAAGCTTTTTCACTTCTCTCTCCGAAAGCCGCCGAGCGCCGCAGATTGTACACCTACAAATTACAAAAAGAATATCACATTGTTGAAGAGATGCATGTTTAGTGTTGTTTTAACGTTGGATATGAAAGGAAATTAGACAATATTATCCAAAATGATTCCGTTTCATGATTGCTAAATTAGTGTTGATCAACATTTACGATTGGCATACTATTGTTTGTAATTTAGCCGTTGAAATACAGGTGCTAACCCAACATGTTAGAATTGCCAGTGAAGAAAAGTAAAGTTACCTTCAGGCTTTAGGAACCTCTCTTGCCAATGCTAAGAACTGCTTCAATTTTAGAAAAAGAAACTTCTGATTATCTTTGACACGTTTTAAAGGATTAGGAAAAAGATGAAAAGCAGCTTACGGCCATACCTCTCTGGTTCCGCCCGATCTCGTCTGATCTCGGAAGCTAAGCAGAGCAGGGCCTGGTTAGTACCTGGATGGAAGACCGCCTGGGAATCCCAGGTGCCGTAAGCTTTTTCACTTCTCTCTCTGAAAGCCGCCCAGCGCCGTAGATTGTACACCTACACAATTGTAAAAAAAAATTCACATTGTAGAAGAGATGCAATAGGAAGAAGATGAAAGGTGGCTTACGTCCATACCATCGTCAGGCCATTTGAGGTGGCGGGGACTGCAATGGCCATTCACCGATTGGCTGGGACCCCTGGGCGGGTCTTCTCTAGTCCATCCAATTTTCGGCATGGGATGTCACAGCCTTCTTTGCATACCCTTATTTAACCCACACAAAGATGCCAACGGCAGGCGTGTCATAATTCATTGACGCATTATAAAGGATTAGGAAAAAGATAAAAAGCAGCTTACGGCCATACCTCTCTGGTTCCGCCCGATCTCGTCTGATCTCGGAAGCTAAGCAGAGCAGGGCCTGGTTAGTACCTGGATGGAAGACCGCCTGGGAATCCCAGGTGCCGTAAGCTTTTTCACTTCTCTCTCCGAAAGCCGCCGAGCGCCGCAGATTGTACACCTACAAATTACAAAAAGAATATCACATTGTTGAAGAGATGCATGTTTAGTGTTGTTTTAACGTTGGATATGAAAGGAAATTAGACAATAATATCCAAAATGATTCCGTTTCATGATTGCTAAATTAGTGTTGATCAACATTTACGATTGGCATACTATTGTTTGTAATTTAGCCGTTGAAATACAGGTGCTAACCCAACATGTTAGAATTGCCAGTGAAGAAAAGTAAAGTTACCTTCAGGCTTTAGGAACCTCTCTTGCCAATGCTAAGAACTGCTTCAATTTTAGAAAAAGAAACTTCTGATTATCTTTGACACGTTTTAAAGGATTAGGAAAAAGATGAAAAGCAGCTTACGGCCATACCTCTCTGGTTCCGCCCGATCTCGTCTGATCTCGGAAGCTAAGCAGAGCAGGGCCTGGTTAGTACCTGGATGGAAGACCGCCTGGGAATCCCAGGTGCCGTAAGCTTTTTCACTTCTCTCTCTGAAAGCCGCCCAGCGCCGTAGATTGTACACCTACACAATTGTAAAAAAAATGTCACATTGTAGAAGAGATGCAATAGGAAGAAGATGAAAGGTGGCTTACGTCCATACCATCGTCAGGCCATTTGAGGTGGCGGGGACTGCAATGGCCATTCACCGATTGGCTGGGACCCCTGGGCGGGTCTTCTCTAGTCCATCCAATTTTCGGCATGGGATGTCACAGCCTTCTTTGCATACCCTTATTTAACCCACACAAAGATGCCAACGGCAGGCGTGTCATAATTCATTGACGCATTATAAAGGATTAGGAAAAAGATAAAAAGCAGCTTACGGCCATACCTCTCTGGTTCCGCCCGATCTCGTCTGATCTCGGAAGCTAAGCAGAGCAGGGCCTGGTTAGTACCTGGATGGAAGACCGCCTGGGAATCCCAGGTGCCGTAAGCTTTTTCACTTCTCTCTCCGAAAGCCGCCGAGCGCCGCAGATTGTACACCTACAAATTACAAAAAGAATATCACATTGTTGAAGAGATGCATGTTTAGTGTTGTTTTAACGTTGGATATGAAAGGAAATTAGACAATATTATCCAAAATGATTCCGTTTCATGATTGCTAAATTAGTGTTGATCAACATTTACGATTGGCATACTATTGTTTGTAATTTAGCCGTTGAAATACAGGTGCTAACCCAACATGTTAGAATTGCCAGTGAAGAAAAGTAAAGTTACCTTCAGGCTTTAGGAACCTCTCTTGCCAATGCTAAGAACTGCTTCAATTTTAGAAAAAGAAACTTCTGATTATCTTTGACACGTTTTAAAGGATTAGGAAAAAGATGAAAAGCAGCTTACGGCCATACCTCTCTGGTTCCGCCCGATCTCGTCTGATCTCGGAAGCTAAGCAGAGCAGGGCCTGGTTAGTACCTGGATGGAAGACCGCCTGGGAATCCCAGGTGCCGTAAGCTTTTTCACTTCTCTCTCTGAAAGCCGCCCAGCGCCGTAGATTGTACACCTACACAATTGTAAAAAAAAATTCACATTGTAGAAGAGATGCAATAGGAAGAAGATGAAAGGTGGCTTACGTCCATACCATCGTCAGGCCATTTGAGGTGGCGGGGACTGCAATGGCCATTCACCGATTGGCTGGGACCCCTGGGCGGGTCTTCTCTAGTCCATCCAATTTTCGGCATGGGATGTCACAGCCTTCTTTGCATACCCTTATTTAACCCACACAAAGATGCCAACGGCAGGCGTGTCATAATTCATTGACGCATTATAAAGGATTAGGAAAAAGATAAAAAGCAGCTTACGGCCATACCTCTCTGGTTCCGCCCGATCTCGTCTGATCTCGGAAGCTAAGCAGAGCAGGGCCTGGTTAGTACCTGGATGGAAGACCGCCTGGGAATCCCAGGTGCCGTAAGCTTTTTCACTTCTCTCTCCGAAAGCCGCCGAGCGCCGCAGATTGTACACCTACAAATTACAAAAAGAATATCACATTGTTGAAGAGATGCATGTTTAGTGTTGTTTTAACGTTGGATATGAAAGGAAATTAGACAATAATATCCAAAATGATTCCGTTTCATGATTGCTAAATTAGTGTTGATCAACATTTACGATTGGCATACTATTGTTTGTAATTTAGCCGTTGAAATACAGGTGCTAACCCAACATGTTAGAATTGCCAGTGAAGAAAAGTAAAGTTACCTTCAGGCTTTAGGAACCTCTCTTGCCAATGCTAAGAACTGCTTCAATTTTAGAAAAAGAAACTTCTGATTATCTTTGACACGTTTTAAAGGATTAGGAAAAAGATGAAAAGCAGCTTACGGCCATACCTCTCTGGTTCCGCCCGATCTCGTCTGATCTCGGAAGCTAAGCAGAGCAGGGCCTGGTTAGTACCTGGATGGAAGACCGCCTGGGAATCCCAGGTGCCGTAAGCTTTTTCACTTCTCTCTCTGAAAGCCGCCCAGCGCCGTAGATTGTACACCTACACAATTGTAAAAAAAATGTCACATTGTAGAAGAGATGCAATAGGAAGAAGATGAAAGGTGGCTTACGTCCATACCATCGTCAGGCCATTTGAGGTGGCGGGGACTGCAATGGCCATTCACCGATTGGCTGGGACCCCTGGGCGGGTCTTCTCTAGTCCATCCAATTTTCGGCATGGGATGTCACAGCCTTCTTTGCATACCCTTATTTAACCCACACAAAGATGCCAACGGCAGGCGTGTCATAATTCATTGACGCATTATAAAGGATTAGGAAAAAGATAAAAAGCAGCTTACGGCCATACCTCTCTGGTTCCGCCCGATCTCGTCTGATCTCGGAAGCTAAGCAGAGCAGGGCCTGGTTAGTACCTGGATGGAAGACCGCCTGGGAATCCCAGGTGCCGTAAGCTTTTTCACTTCTCTCTCCGAAAGCCGCCGAGCGCCGCAGATTGTACACCTACAAATTACAAAAAGAATATCACATTGTTGAAGAGATGCATGTTTAGTGTTGTTTTAACGTTGGATATGAAAGGAAATTAGACAATATTATCCAAAATGATTCCGTTTCATGATTGCTAAATTAGTGTTGATCAACATTTACGATTGGCATACTATTGTTTGTAATTTAGCCGTTGAAATACAGGTGCTAACCCAACATGTTAGAATTGCCAGTGAAGAAAAGTAAAGTTACCTTCAGGCTTTAGGAACCTCTCTTGCCAATGCTAAGAACTGCTTCAATTTTAGAAAAAGAAACTTCTGATTATCTTTGACACGTTTTAAAGGATTAGGAAAAAGATGAAAAGCAGCTTACGGCCATACCTCTCTGGTTCCGCCCGATCTCGTCTGATCTCGGAAGCTAAGCAGAGCAGGGCCTGGTTAGTACCTGGATGGAAGACCGCCTGGGAATCCCAGGTGCCGTAAGCTTTTTCACTTCTCTCTCTGAAAGCCGCCCAGCTCCGTAGATTGTACACCTACACAATTGTAAAAAAAAATGTCACATTGTAGAAGAGATGCAATAGGAAGAAGATGAAAGGTGGCTTACGTCCATACCATCGTCAGGCCATTTGAGGTGGCGGGGACTGCAATGGCCATTCACCGATTGGCTGGGACCCCTGGGCGGGTCTTCTCTAGTCCATCCAATTTTCGGCATGGGATGTCACAGCCTTCTTTGCATACCCTTATTTAACCCACACAAAGATGCCAACGGCAGGCGTGTCATAATTCATTGACGCATTATAAAGGATTAGGAAAAAGATAAAAAGCAGCTTACGGCCATACCTCTCTGGTTCCGCCCGATCTCGTCTGATCTCGGAAGCTAAGCAGAGCAGGGCCTGGTTAGTACCTGGATGGAAGACCGCCTGGGAATCCCAGGTGCCGTAAGCTTTTTCACTTCTCTCTCCGAAAGCCGCCGAGCGCCGCAGATTGTACACCTACAAATTACAAAAAGAATATCACATTGTTGAAGAGATGCATGTTTAGTGTGGTTTTAACGTTGGATATGAAAGGAAATTAGACAATATTATCCAAAATGATTCCGTTTCATGATTGCTAAATTAGTGTTGATCAACATTTACGATTGGCATACTATTGTTTGTAATTTAGCCGTTGAAATACAGGTGCTAACCCAACATGTTAGAATTGCCAGTGAAGAAAAGTAAAGTTACCTTCAGGCTTTAGGAACCTCTCTTGCCAATGCTAAGAACTGCTTCAATTTTAGAAAAAGAAACTTCTGATTATCTTTGACACGTTTTAAAGGATTAGGAAAAAGATGAAAAGCAGCTTACGGCCATACCTCTCTGGTTCCGCCCGATCTCGTCTGATCTCGGAAGCTAAGCAGAGCAGGGCCTGGTTAGTACCTGGATGGAAGACCGCCTGGGAATCCCAGGTGCCGTAAGCTTTTTCACTTCTCTCTCTGAAAGCCGCCCAGCGCCGTAGATTGTACACCTACACAATTGTAAAAAAAAATTCACATTGTAGAAGAGATGCAATAGGAAGAAGATGAAAGGTGGCTTACGTCCATACCATCGTCAGGCCATTTGAGGTGGCGGGGACTGCAATGGCCATTCACCGATTGGCTGGGACCCCTGGGCGGGTCTTCTCTAGTCCATCCAATTTTCGGCATGGGATGTCACAGCCTTCTTTGCATACCCTTATTTAACCCACACAAAGATGCCAACGGCAGGCGTGTCATAATTCATTGACGCATTATAAAGGATTAGGAAAAAGATAAAAAGCAGCTTACGGCCATACCTCTCTGGTTCCGCCCGATCTCGTCTGATCTCGGAAGCTAAGCAGAGCAGGGCCTGGTTAGTACCTGGATGGAAGACCGCCTGGGAATCCCAGGTGCCGTAAGCTTTTTCACTTCTCTCTCCGAAAGCCGCCGAGCGCCGCAGATTGTACACCTACAAATTACAAAAAGAATATCACATTGTTGAAGAGATGCATGTTTAGTGTTGTTTTAACGTTGGATATGAAAGGAAATTAGACAATATTATCCAAAATGATTCCGTTTCATGATTGCTAAATTAGTGTTGATCAACATTTACGATTGGCATACTATTGTTTGTAATTTAGCCGTTGAAATACAGGTGCTAACCCAACATGTTAGAATTGCCAGTGAAGAAAAGTAAAGTTACCTTCAGGCTTTAGGAACCTCTCTTGCCAATGCTAAGAACTGCTTCAATTTTAGAAAAAGAAACTTCTGATTATCTTTGACACGTTTTAAAGGATTAGGAAAAAGATGAAAAGCAGCTTACGGCCATACCTCTCTGGTTCCGCCCGATCTCGTCTGATCTCGGAAGCTAAGCAGAGCAGGGCCTGGTTAGTACCTGGATGGAAGACCGCCTGGGAATCCCAGGTGCCGTAAGCTTTTTCACTTCTCTCTCTGAAAGCCGCCCAGCGCCGTAGATTGTACACCTACACAATTGTAAAAAAAATGTCACATTGTAGAAGAGATGCAATAGGAAGAAGATGAAAGGTGGCTTACGTCCATACCATCGTCAGGCCATTTGAGGTGGCGGGGACTGCAATGGCCATTCACCGATTGGCTGGGACCCCTGGGCGGGTCTTCTCTAGTCCATCCAATTTTCGGCATGGGATGTCACAGCCTTCTTTGCATACCCTTATTTAACCCACACAAAGATGCCAACGGCAGGCGTGTCATAATTCATTGACGCATTATAAAGGATTAGGAAAAAGATAAAAAGCAGCTTACGGCCATACCTCTCTGGTTCCGCCCGATCTCGTCTGATCTCGGAAGCTAAGCAGAGCAGGGCCTGGTTAGTACCTGGATGGAAGACCGCCTGGGAATCCCAGGTGCCGTAAGCTTTTTCACTTCTCTCTCTGAAAGCCGCCCAGCGCCGTAGATTGTACACCTACACAATTGTAAAAAAAATGTCACATTGTAGAAGAGATGCAATAGGAAGAAGATGAAAGGTGGCTTACGTCCATACCATCGTCAGGCCATTTGAGGTGGCGGGGACTGCAATGGCCATTCACCGATTGGCTGGGACCCCTGGGCGGGTCTTCTCTAGTCCATCCAATTTTCGGCATGGGATGTCACAGCCTTCTTTGCATACCCTTATTTAACCCACACAAAGATGCCAACGGCAGGCGTGTCATAATTCATTGACGCATTATAAAGGATTAGGAAAAAGATAAAAAGCAGCTTACGGCCATACCTCTCTGGTTCCGCCCGATCTCGTCTGATCTCGGAAGCTAAGCAGAGCAGGGCCTGGTTAGTACCTGGATTGAAGACCGCCTGGGAATCCCAGGTGCCGTAAGCTTTTTCACTTCTCTCTCCGAAAGCCGCCGAGCGCCGCAGATTGTACACCTACAAATTACAAAAAGAATATCACATTGTTGAAGAGATGCATGTTTAGTGTTGTTTTAACGTTGGATATGAAAGGAAATTAGACAATATTATCCAAAATGATTCCGTTTCATGATTGCTAAATTAGTGTTGATCATTATTTACGATTGGCATACTATTGTTTGTAATTTAGCCGTTGAAATACAGGTGCTAACCCAACATGTTAGAATTGCCAGTGAAGAAAAGTAAAGTTACCTTCAGGCTTTAGGAACCTCTCTTGCCAATGCTAAGAACTGCTTCAATTTTAGAAAAAGAAACTTCTGATTATCTTTGACACGTTTTAAAGGATTAGGAAAAAGATGAAAAGCAGCTTACGGCCATACCTCTTTGGTTCCGCCCGATCTCGTCTGATCTCGGAAGCTAAGCAGAGCAGGGCCTGGTTAGTACCTGGATGGAAGACCGCCTGGGAATCCCAGGTGCCGTAAGCTTTTTCACTTCTCTCTCTGAAAGCCGCCCAGCGCCGTAGATTGTACACCTACACAATTGTAAAAAAAATGTCACATTGTAGAAGAGATGCAATAGGAAGAAGATGAAAGGTGGCTTACGTCCATACCATCGTCAGGCCATTTGAGGTGGCGGGGACTGCAATGGCCATTCACCGATTGGCTGGGACCCCTGGGCGGGTCTTCTCTAGTCCATCCAATTTTCGGCATGGGATGTCACAGCCTTCTTTGCATACCCTTATTTAACCCACACAAAGATGCCAACGGCAGGCGTGTCATAATTCATTGACGCATTATAAAGGATTAGTAAAAAGATAAAAAGCAGCTTACGGCCATACCTCTCTGGTTCCGCCCGATCTCGTCTGATCTCGGAAGCTAAGCAGAGCAGGGCCTGGTTAGTACCTGGATGGAAGACCGCCTGGGAATCCCAGGTGCCGTAAGCTTTTTCACTTCTCTCTCCGAAAGCCGCCGAGCGCCGCAGATTGTACACCTACAAATTACAAAAAGAATATCACATTGTTGAAGAGATGCATGTTTAGTGTTGTTTTAACGTTGGATATGAAAGGAAATTAGACAATATTATCCAAAATGATTCCGTTTCATGATTGCTAAATTAGTGTTGATCAACATTTACGATTGGCATACTATTGTTTGTAATTTAGCCGTTGAAATACAGGTGCTAACCCAACATGTTAGAATTGCCAGTGAAGAAAAGTAAAGTTACCTTCAGGCTTTAGGAACCTCTCTTGCCAATGCTAAGAACTGCTTCAATTTTAGAAAAAGAAACTTCTGATTATCTTTGACACGTTTTAAAGGATTAGGAAAAAGATGAAAAGCAGCTTACGGCCATACCTCTCTGGTTCCGCCCGATCTCGTCTGATCTCGGAAGCTAAGCAGAGCAGGGCCTGGTTAGTACCTGGATGGAAGACCGCCTGGGAATCCCAGGTGCCGTAAGCTTTTTCACTTCTCTCTCTGAAAGCCGCCCAGCGCCGTAGATTGTACACCTACACAATTGTAAAAAAAAATTCACATTGTAGAAGAGATGCAATAGGAAGAAGATGAAAGGTGGCTTACGTCCATACCATCGTCAGGCCATTTGAGGTGGCGGGGACTGCAATGGCCATTCACCGATTGGCTGGGACCCCTGGGCGGGTCTTCTCTAGTCCATCCAATTTTCGGCATGGGATGTCACAGCCTTCTTTGCATACCCTTATTTAACCCACACAAAGATGCCAACGGCAGGCGTGTCATAATTCATTGACGCATTATAAAGGATTAGGAAAAAGATAAAAAGCAGCTTACGGCCATACCTCTCTGGTTCCGCCCGATCTCGTCTGATCTCGGAAGCTAAGCAGAGCAGGGCCTGGTTAGTACCTGGATGGAAGACCGCCTGGGAATCCCAGGTGCCGTAAGCTTTTTCACTTCTCTCTCCGAAAGCCGCCGAGCGCCGCAGATTGTACACCTACAAATTACAAAAAGAATATCACATTGTTGAAGAGATGCATGTTTAGTGTTGTTTTAACGTTGGATATGAAAGGAAATTAGACAATAATATCCAAAATGATTCCGTTTCATGATTGCTAAATTAGTGTTGATCAACATTTACGATTGGCATACTATTGTTTGTAATTTAGCCGTTGAAATACAGGTGCTAACCCAACATGTTAGAATTGCCAGTGAAGAAAAGTAAAGTTACCTTCAGGCTTTAGGAACCTCTCTTGCCAATGCTAAGAACTGCTTCAATTTTAGAAAAAGAAACTTCTGATTATCTTTGACACGTTTTAAAGGATTAGGAAAAAGATGAAAAGCAGCTTACGGCCATACCTCTCTGGTTCCGCCCGATCTCGTCTGATCTCGGAAGCTAAGCAGAGCAGGGCCTGGTTAGTACCTGGATGGAAGACCGCCTGGGAATCCCAGGTGCCGTAAGCTTTTTCACTTCTCTCTCTGAAAGCCGCCCAGCGCCGTAGATTGTACACCTACACAATTGTAAAAAAAATGTCACATTGTAGAAGAGATGCAATAGGAAGAAGATGAAAGGTGGCTTACGTCCATACCATCGTCAGGCCATTTGAGGTGGCGGGGACTGCAATGGCCATTCACCGATTGGCTGGGACCCCTGGGCGGGTCTTCTCTAGTCCATCCAATTTTCGGCATGGGATGTCACAGCCTTCTTTGCATACCCTTATTTAACCCACACAAAGATGCCAACGGCAGGCGTGTCATAATTCATTGACGCATTATAAAGGATTAGGAAAAAGATAAAAAGCAGCTTACGGCCATACCTCTCTGGTTCCGCCCGATCTCGTCTGATCTCGGAAGCTAAGCAGAGCAGGGCCTGGTTAGTACCTGGATGGAAGACCGCCTGGGAATCCCAGGTGCCGTAAGCTTTTTCACTTCTCTCTCCGAAAGCCGCCGAGCGCCGCAGATTGTACACCTACAAATTACAAAAAGAATATCACATTGTTGAAGAGATGCATGTTTAGTGTTGTTTTAACGTTGGATATGAAAGGAAATTAGACAATATTATCCAAAATGATTCCGTTTCATGATTGCTAAATTAGTGTTGATCAACATTTACGATTGGCATACTATTGTTTGTAATTTAGCCGTTGAAATGCAGGTGCTAACCCAACATGTTAGAATTGCCAGTGAAGAAAAGTAAAGTTACCTTCAGGCTTTAGGAACCTCTCTTGCCAATGCTAAGAACTGCTTCAATTTTAGAAAAAGAAACTTCTGATTATCTTTGACACGTTTTAAAGGATTAGGAAAAAGATGAAAAGCAGCTTACGGCCATACCTCTCTGGTTCCGCCCGATCTCGTCTGATCTCGGAAGCTAAGCAGAGCAGGGCCTGGTTAGTACCTGGATGGAAGACCGCCTGGGAATCCCAGGTGCCGTAAGCTTTTTCACTTCTCTCTCTGAAAGCCGCCCAGCTCCGTAGATTGTACACCTACACAATTGTAAAAAAAAATGTCACATTGTAGAAGAGATGCAATAGGAAGAAGATGAAAGGTGGCTTACGTCCATACCATCGTCAGGCCATTTGAGGTGGCGGGGACTGCAATGGCCATTCACCGATTGGCTGGGACCCCTGGGCGGGTCTTCTCTAGTCCATCCAATTTTCGGCATGGGATGTCACAGCCTTCTTTGCATACCCTTATTTAACCCACACAAAGATGCCAACGGCAGGCGTGTCATAATTCATTGACGCATTATAAAGGATTAGGAAAAAGATAAAAAGCAGCTTACGGCCATACCTCTCTGGTTCCGCCCGATCTCGTCTGATCTCGGAAGCTAAGCAGAGCAGGGCCTGGTTAGTACCTGGATGGAAGACCGCCTGGGAATCCCAGGTGCCGTAAGCTTTTTCACTTCTCTCTCCGAAAGCCGCCGAGCGCCGCAGATTGTACACCTACAAATTACAAAAAGAATATCACATTGTTGAAGAGATGCATGTTTAGTGTGGTTTTAACGTTGGATATGAAAGGAAATTAGACAATATTATCCAAAATGATTCCGTTTCATGATTGCTAAATTAGTGTTGATCAACATTTACGATTGGCATACTATTGTTTGTAATTTAGCCGTTGAAATACAGGTGCTAACCCAACATGTTAGAATTGCCAGTGAAGAAAAGTAAAGTTACCTTCAGGCTTTAGGAACCTCTCTTGCCAATGCTAAGAACTGCTTCAATTTTAGAAAAAGAAACTTCTGATTATCTTTGACACGTTTTAAAGGATTAGGAAAAAGATGAAAAGCAGCTTACGGCCATACCTCTCTGGTTCCGCCCGATCTCGTCTGATCTCGGAAGCTAAGCAGAGCAGGGCCTGGTTAGTACCTGGATGGAAGACCGCCTGGGAATCCCAGGTGCCGTAAGCTTTTTCACTTCTCTCTCCGAAAGCCGCCGAGCGCCGCAGATTGTACACCTACAAATTACAAAAAGAATATCACATTGTTGAAGAGATGCATGTTTAGTGTTGTTTTAACGTTGGATATGAAAGGAAATTAGACAATATTATCCAAAATGATTCCGTTTCATGATTGCTAAATTAGTGTTGATCATTATTTACGATTGGCATACTATTGTTTGTAATTTAGCCGTTGAAATACAGGTGCTAACCCAACATGTTAGAATTGCCAGTGAAGAAAAGTAAAGTTACCTTCAGGCTTTAGGAACCTCTCTTGCCAATGCTAAGAACTGCTTCAATTTTAGAAAAAGAAACTTCTGATTATCTTTGACACGTTTTAAAGGATTAGGAAAAAGATGAAAAGCAGCTTACGGCCATACCTCTCTGGTTCCGCCCGATCTCGTCTGATCTCGGAAGCTAAGCAGAGCAGGGCCTGGTTAGTACCTGGATGGAAGACCGCCTGGGAATCCCAGGTGCCGTAAGCTTTTTCACTTCTCTCTCTGAAAGCCGCCCAGCGCCGTAGATTGTACACCTACACAATTGTAAAAAAAATGTCACATTGTAGAAGAGATGCAATAGGAAGAAGATGAAAGGTGGCTTACGTCCATACCATCGTCAGGCCATTTGAGGTGGCGGGGACTGCAATGGCCATTCACCGATTGGCTGGGACCCCTGGGCGGGTCTTCTCTAGTCCATCCAATTTTCGGCATGGGATGTCACAGCCTTCTTTGCATACCCTTATTTAACCCACACAAAGATGCCAACGGCAGGCGTGTCATAATTCATTGACGCATTATAAAGGATTAGGAAAAAGATAAAAAGCAGCTTACGGCCATACCTCTCTGGTTCCGCCCGATCTCGTCTGATCTCGGAAGCTAAGCAGAGCAGGGCCTGGTTAGTACCTGGATGGAAGACCGCCTGGGAATCCCAGGTGCCGTAAGCTTTTTCACTTCTCTCTCTGAAAGCCGCCCAGCGCCGTAGATTGTACACCTACACAATTGTAAAAAAAATGTCACATTGTAGAAGAGATGCAATAGGAAGAAGATGAAAGGTGGCTTACGTCCATACCATCGTCAGGCCATTTGAAGTGGCGGGGACTGCAATGGCCATTCACCGATTGGCTGGGACCCCTGGGCGGGTCTTCTCTAGTCCATCCAATTTTCGGCATGGGATGTCACAGCCTTCTTTGCATACCCTTATTTAACCCACACAAAGATGCCAACGGCAGGCGTGTCATAATTCATTGACGCATTATAAAGGATTAGGAAAAAGATAAAAAGCAGCTTACGGCCATACCTCTCTGGTTCCGCCCGATCTCGTCTGATCTCGGAAGCTAAGCAGAGCAGGGCCTGGTTAGTACCTGGATGGAAGACCGCCTGGGAATCCCAGGTGCCGTAAGCTTTTTCACTTCTCTCTCCGAAAGCCGCCGAGCGCCGCAGATTGTACACCTACAAATTACAAAAAGAATATCACATTGTTGAAGAGATGCATGTTTAGTGTTGTTTTAACGTTGGATATGAAAGGAAATTAGACAATATTATCCAAAATGATTCCGTTTCATGATTGCTAAATTAGTGTTGATCAACATTTACGATTGGCATACTATTGTTTGTAATTTAGCCGTTGAAATACAGGTGCTAACCCAACATGTTAGAATTGCCAGTGAAGAAAAGTAAAGTTACCTTCAGGCTTTAGGAACCTCTCTTGCCAATGCTAAGAACTGCTTCAATTTTAGAAAAAGAAACTTCTGATTATCTTTGACACGTTTTAAAGGATTAGGAAAAAGATGAAAAGCAGCTTACGGCCATACCTCTCTGGTTCCGCCCGATCTCGTCTGATCTCGGAAGCTAAGCAGAGCAGGGCCTGGTTAGTACCTGGATGGAAGACCGCCTGGGAATCCCAGGTGCCGTAAGCTTTTTCACTTCTCTCTCTGAAAGCCGCCCAGCGCCGTAGATTGTACACCTACACAATTGTAAAAAAAATGTCACATTGTAGAAGAGATGCAATAGGAAGAAGATGAAAGGTGGCTTACGTCCATACCATCGTCAGGCCATTTGAGGTGGCGGGGACTGCAATGGCCATTCACCGATTGGCTGGGACCCCTGGGCGGGTCTTCTCTAGTCCATCCAATTTTCGGCATGGGATGTCACAGCCTTCTTTGCATACCCTTATTTAACCCACACAAAGATGCCAACGGCAGGCGTGTCATAATTCATTGACGCATTATAAAGGATTAGGAAAAAGATAAAAAGCAGCTTACGGCCATACCTCTCTGGTTCCGCCCGATCTCGTCTGATCTCGGAAGCTAAGCAGAGCAGGGCCTGGTTAGTACCTGGATGGAAGACCGCCTGGGAATCCCAGGTGCCGTAAGCTTTTTCACTTCTCTCTCCGAAAGCCGCCGAGCGCCGCAGATTGTACACCTACAAATTACAAAAAGAATATCACATTGTTGAAGAGATGCATGTTTAGTGTTGTTTTAACGTTGGATATGAAAGGAAATTAGACAATATTATCCAAAATGATTCCGTTTCATGATTGCTAAATTAGTGTTGATCAACATTTACGATTGGCATACTATTGTTTGTAATTTAGCCGTTGAAATACAGGTGCTAACCCAACATGTTAGAATTGCCAGTGAAGAAAAGTAAAGTTACCTTCAGGCTTTAGGAACCTCTCTTGCCAATGCTAAGAACTGCTTCAATTTTAGAAAAAGAAACTTCTGATTATCTTTGACACGTTTTAAAGGATTAGGAAAAAGATGAAAAGCAGCTTACGGCCATACCTCTCTGGTTCCGCCCGATCTCGTCTGATCTCGGAAGCTAAGCAGAGCAGGGCCTGGTTAGTACCTGGATGGAAGACCGCCTGGGAATCCCAGGTGCCGTAAGCTTTTTCACTTCTCTCTCTGAAAGCCGCCCAGCGCCGTAGATTGTACACCTACACAATTGTAAAAAAAAATTCACATTGTAGAAGAGATGCAATAGGAAGAAGATGAAAGGTGGCTTACGTCCATACCATCGTCAGGCCATTTGAGGTGGCGGGGACTGCAATGGCCATTCACCGATTGGCTGGGACCCCTGGGCGGGTCTTCTCTAGTCCATCCAATTTTCGGCATGGGATGTCACAGCCTTCTTTGCATACCCTTATTTAACCCACACAAAGATGCCAACGGCAGGCGTGTCATAATTCATTGACGCATTGTAAAGGATTAGGAAAAAGATAAAAAGCAGCTTACGGCCATACCTCTCTGGTTCCGCCCGATCTCGTCTGATCTCGGAAGCTAAGCAGAGCAGGGCCTGGTTAGTACCTGGATGGAAGACCGCCTGGGAATCCCAGGTGCCGTAAGCTTTTTCACTTCTCTCTCCGAAAGCCGCCGAGCGCCGCAGATTGTACACCTACAAATTACAAAAAGAATATCACATTGTTGAAGAGATGCATGTTTAGTGTTGTTTTAACGTTGGATATGAAAGGAAATTAGACAATAATATCCAAAATGATTCCGTTTCATGATTGCTAAATTAGTGTTGATCAACATTTACGATTGGCATACTATTGTTTGTAATTTAGCCGTTGAAATACAGGTGCTAACCCAACATGTTAGAATTGCCAGTGAAGAAAAGTAAAGTTACCTTCAGGCTTTAGGAACCTCTCTTGCCAATGCTAAGAACTGCTTCAATTTTAGAAAAAGAAACTTCTGATTATCTTTGACACGTTTTAAAGGATTAGGAAAAAGATGAAAAGCAGCTTACGGCCATACCTCTCTGGTTCCGCCCGATCTCGTCTGATCTCGGAAGCTAAGCAGAGCAGGGCCTGGTTAGTACCTGGATGGAAGACCGCCTGGGAATCCCAGGTGCCGTAAGCTTTTTCACTTCTCTCTCTGAAAGCCGCCCAGCGCCGTAGATTGTACACCTACACAATTGTAAAAAAAATGTCACATTGTAGAAGAGATGCAATAGGAAGAAGATGAAAGGTGGCTTACGTCCATACCATCGTCAGGCCATTTGAGGTGGCGGGGACTGCAATGGCCATTCACCGATTGGCTGGGACCCCTGGGCGGGTCTTCTCTAGTCCATCCAATTTTCGGCATGGGATGTCACAGCCTTCTTTGCATACCCTTATTTAACCCACACAAAGATGCCAACGGCAGGCGTGTCATAATTCATTGACGCATTATAAAGGATTAGGAAAAAGATAAAAAGCAGCTTACGGCCATACCTCTCTGGTTCCGCCCGATCTCGTCTGATCTCGGAAGCTAAGCAGAGCAGGGCCTGGTTAGTACCTGGATGGAAGACCGCCTGGGAATCCCAGGTGCCGTAAGCTTTTTCACTTCTCTCTCCGAAAGCCGCCGAGCGCCGCAGATTGTACACCTACAAATTACAAAAAGAATATCACATTGTTGAAGAGATGCATGTTTAGTGTTGTTTTAACGTTGGATATGAAAGGAAATTAGACAATATTATCCAAAATGATTCCGTTTCATGATTGCTAAATTAGTGTTGATCAACATTTACGATTGGCATACTATTGTTTGTAATTTAGCCGTTGAAATACAGGTGCTAACCCAACATGTTAGAATTGCCAGTGAAGAAAAGTAAAGTTACCTTCAGGCTTTAGGAACCTCTCTTGCCAATGCTAAGAACTGCTTCAATTTTAGAAAAAGAAACTTCTGATTATCTTTGACACGTTTTAAAGGATTAGGAAAAAGATGAAAAGCAGCTTACGGCCATACCTCTCTGGTTCCGCCCGATCTCGTCTGATCTCGGAAGCTAAGCAGAGCAGGGCCTGGTTAGTACCTGGATGGAAGACCGCCTGGGAATCCCAGGTGCCGTAAGCTTTTTCACTTCTCTCTCTGAAAGCCGCCCAGCGCCGTAGATTGTACACCTACACAATTGTAAAAAAAAATTCACATTGTAGAAGAGATGCAATAGGAAGAAGATGAAAGGTGGCTTACGTCCATACCATCGTCAGGCCATTTGAGGTGGCGGGGACTGCAATGGCCATTCACCGATTGGCTGGGACCCCTGGGCGGGTCTTCTCTAGTCCATCCAATTTTCGGCATGGGATGTCACAGCCTTCTTTGCATACCCTTATTTAACCCACACAAAGATGCCAACGGCAGGCGTGTCATAATTCATTGACGCATTATAAAGGATTAGGAAAAAGATAAAAAGCAGCTTACGGCCATACCTCTCTGGTTCCGCCCGATCTCGTCTGATCTCGGAAGCTAAGCAGAGCAGGGCCTGGTTAGTACCTGGATGGAAGACCGCCTGGGAATCCCAGGTGCCGTAAGCTTTTTCACTTCTCTCTCCGAAAGCCGCCGAGCGCCGCAGATTGTACACCTACAAATTACAAAAAGAATATCACATTGTTGAAGAGATGCATGTTTAGTGTTGTTTTAACGTTGGATATGAAAGGAAATTAGACAATAATATCCAAAATGATTCCGTTTCATGATTGCTAAATTAGTGTTGATCAACATTTACGATTGGCATACTATTGTTTGTAATTTAGCCGTTGAAATACAGGTGCTAACCCAACATGTTAGAATTGCCAGTGAAGAAAAGTAAAGTTACCTTCAGGCTTTAGGAACCTCTCTTGCCAATGCTAAGAACTGCTTCAATTTTAGAAAAAGAAACTTCTGATTATCTTTGACACGTTTTAAAGGATTAGGAAAAAGATGAAAAGCAGCTTACGGCCATACCTCTCTGGTTCCGCCCGATCTCGTCTGATCTCGGAAGCTAAGCAGAGCAGGGCCTGGTTAGTACCTGGATGGAAGACCGCCTGGGAATCCCAGGTGCCGTAAGCTTTTTCACTTCTCTCTCTGAAAGCCGCCCAGCGCCGTAGATTGTACACCTACACAATTGTAAAAAAAATGTCACATTGTAGAAGAGATGCAATAGGAAGAAGATGAAAGGTGGCTTACGTCCATACCATCGTCAGGCCATTTGAGGTGGCGGGGACTGCAATGGCCATTCACCGATTGGCTGGGACCCCTGGGCGGGTCTTCTCTAGTCCATCCAATTTTCGGCATGGGATGTCACAGCCTTCTTTGCATACCCTTATTTAACCCACACAAAGATGCCAACGGCAGGCGTGTCATAATTCATTGACGCATTATAAAGGATTAGGAAAAAGATAAAAAGCAGCTTACGGCCATACCTCTCTGGTTCCGCCCGATCTCGTCTGATCTCGGAAGCTAAGCAGAGCAGGGCCTGGTTAGTACCTGGATGGAAGACCGCCTGGGAATCCCAGGTGCCGTAAGCTTTTTCACTTCTCTCTCCGAAAGCCGCCGAGCGCCGCAGATTGTACACCTACAAATTACAAAAAGAATATCACATTGTTGAAGAGATGCATGTTTAGTGTTGTTTTAACGTTGGATATGAAAGGAAATTAGACAATATTATCCAAAATGATTCCGTTTCATGATTGCTAAATTAGTGTTGATCAACATTTACGATTGGCATACTATTGTTTGTAATTTAGCCGTTGAAATACAGGTGCTAACCCAACATGTTAGAATTGCCAGTGAAGAAAAGTAAAGTTACCTTCAGGCTTTAGGAACCTCTCTTGCCAATGCTAAGAACTGCTTCAATTTTAGAAAAAGAAACTTCTGATTATCTTTGACACGTTTTAAAGGATTAGGAAAAAGATGAAAAGCAGCTTACGGCCATACCTCTCTGGTTCCGCCCGATCTCGTCTGATCTCGGAAGCTAAGCAGAGCAGGGCCTGGTTAGTACCTGGATGGAAGACCGCCTGGGAATCCCAGGTGCCGTAAGCTTTTTCACTTCTCTCTCTGAAAGCCGCCCAGCTCCGTAGATTGTACACCTACACAATTGTAAAAAAAAATGTCACATTGTAGAAGAGATGCAATAGGAAGAAGATGAAAGGTGGCTTACGTCCATACCATCGTCAGGCCATTTGAGGTGGCGGGGACTGCAATGGCCATTCACCGATTGGCTGGGACCCCTGGGCGGGTCTTCTCTAGTCCATCCAATTTTCGGCATGGGATGTCACAGCCTTCTTTGCATACCCTTATTTAACCCACACAAAGATGCCAACGGCAGGCGTGTCATAATTCATTGACGCATTATAAAGGATTAGGAAAAAGATAAAAAGCAGCTTACGGCCATACCTCTCTGGTTCCGCCCGATCTCGTCTGATCTCGGAAGCTAAGCAGAGCAGGGCCTGGTTAGTACCTGGATGGAAGACCGCCTGGGAATCCCAGGTGCCGTAAGCTTTTTCACTTCTCTCTCCGAAAGCCGCCGAGCGCCGCAGATTGTACACCTACAAATTACAAAAAGAATATCACATTGTTGAAGAGATGCATGTTTAGTGTGGTTTTAACGTTGGATATGAAAGGAAATTAGACAATATTATCCAAAATGATTCCGTTTCATGATTGCTAAATTAGTGTTGATCAACATTTACGATTGGCATACTATTGTTTGTAATTTAGCCGTTGAAATACAGGTGCTAACCCAACATGTTAGAATTGCCAGTGAAGAAAAGTAAAGTTACCTTCAGGCTTTAGGAACCTCTCTTGCCAATGCTAAGAACTGCTTCAATTTTAGAAAAAGAAACTTCTGATTATCTTTGACACGTTTTAAAGGATTAGGAAAAAGATGAAAAGCAGCTTACGGCCATACCTCTCTGGTTCCGCCCGATCTCGTCTGATCTCGGAAGCTAAGCAGAGCAGGGCCTGGTTAGTACCTGGATGGAAGACCGCCTGGGAATCCCAGGTGCCGTAAGCTTTTTCACTTCTCTCTCTGAAAGCCGCCCAGCGCCGTAGATTGTACACCTACACAATTGTAAAAAAAAATTCACATTGTAGAAGAGATGCAATAGGAAGAAGATGAAAGGTGGCTTACGTCCATACCATCGTCAGGCCATTTGAGGTGGCGGGGACTGCAATGGCCATTCACCGATTGGCTGGGACCCCTGGGCGGGTCTTCTCTAGTCCATCCAATTTTCGGCATGGGATGTCACAGCCTTCTTTGCATACCCTTATTTAACCCACACAAAGATGCCAACGGCAGGCGTGTCATAATTCATTGACGCATTATAAAGGATTAGGAAAAAGATAAAAAGCAGCTTACGGCCATACCTCTCTGGTTCCGCCCGATCTCGTCTGATCTCGGAAGCTAAGCAGAGCAGGGCCTGGTTAGTACCTGGATGGAAGACCGCCTGGGAATCCCAGGTGCCGTAAGCTTTTTCACTTCTCTCTCCGAAAGCCGCCGAGCGCCGCAGATTGTACACCTACAAATTACAAAAAGAATATCACATTGTTGAAGAGATGCATGTTTAGTGTTGTTTTAACGTTGGATATGAAAGGAAATTAGACAATATTATCCAAAATGATTCCGTTTCATGATTGCTAAATTAGTGTTGATCAACATTTACGATTGGCATACTATTGTTTGTAATTTAGCCGTTGAAATACAGGTGCTAACCCAACATGTTAGAATTGCCAGTGAAGAAAAGTAAAGTTACCTTCAGGCTTTAGGAACCTCTCTTGCCAATGCTAAGAACTGCTTCAATTTTAGAAAAAGAAACTTCTGATTATCTTTGACACGTTTTAAAGGATTAGGAAAAAGATGAAAAGCAGCTTACGGCCATACCTCTCTGGTTCCGCCCGATCTCGTCTGATCTCGGAAGCTAAGCAGAGCAGGGCCTGGTTAGTACCTGGATGGAAGACCGCCTGGGAATCCCAGGTGCCGTAAGCTTTTTCACTTCTCTCTCTGAAAGCCGCCCAGCGCCGTAGATTGTACACCTACACAATTGTAAAAAAAATGTCACATTGTAGAAGAGATGCAATAGGAAGAAGATGAAAGGTGGCTTACGTCCATACCATCGTCAGGCCATTTGAGGTGGCGGGGACTGCAATGGCCATTCACCGATTGGCTGGGACCCCTGGGCGGGTCTTCTCTAGTCCATCCAATTTTCGGCATGGGATGTCACAGCCTTCTTTGCATACCCTTATTTAACCCACACAAAGATGCCAACGGCAGGCGTGTCATAATTCATTGACGCATTATAAAGGATTAGGAAAAAGATAAAAAGCAGCTTACGGCCATACCTCTCTGGTTCCGCCCGATCTCGTCTGATCTCGGAAGCTAAGCAGAGCAGGGCCTGGTTAGTACCTGGATGGAAGACCGCCTGGGAATCCCAGGTGCCGTAAGCTTTTTCACTTCTCTCTCCGAAAGCCGCCGAGCGCCGCAGATTGTACACCTACAAATTACAAAAAGAATATCACATTGTTGAAGAGATGCATGTTTAGTGTTGTTTTAACGTTGGATATGAAAGGAAATTAGACAATATTATCCAAAATGATTCCGTTTCATGATTGCTAAATTAGTGTTGATCAACATTTACGATTGGCATACTATTGTTTGTAATTTAGCCGTTGAAATACAGGTGCTAACCCAACATGTTAGAATTGCCAGTGAAGAAAAGTAAAGTTACCTTCAGGCTTTAGGAACCTCTCTTGCCAATGCTAAGAACTGCTTCAATTTTAGAAAAAGAAACTTCTGATTATCTTTGACACGTTTTAAAGGATTAGGAAAAAGATGAAAAGCAGCTTACGGCCATACCTCTCTGGTTCCGCCCGATCTCGTCTGATCTCGGAAGCTAAGCAGAGCAGGGCCTGGTTAGTACCTGGATGGAAGACCGCCTGGGAATCCCAGGTGCCGTAAGCTTTTTCACTTCTCTCTCTGAAAGCCGCCCAGCGCCGTAGATTGTACACCTACACAATTGTAAAAAAAATGTCACATTGTAGAAGAGATGCAATAGGAAGAAGATGAAAGGTGGCTTACGTCCATACCATCGTCAGGCCATTTGAGGTGGCGGGGACTGCAATGGCCATTCACCGATTGGCTGGGACCCCTGGGCGGGTCTTCTCTAGTCCATCCAATTTTCGGCATGGGATGTCACAGCCTTCTTTGCATACCCTTATTTAACCCACACAAAGATGCCAACGGCAGGCGTGTCATAATTCATTGACGCATTATAAAGGATTAGGAAAAAGATAAAAAGCAGCTTACGGCCATACCTCTCTGGTTCCGCCCGATCTCGTCTGATCTCGGAAGCTAAGCAGAGCAGGGCCTGGTTAGTACCTGGATGGAAGACCGCCTGGGAATCCCAGGTGCCGTAAGCTTTTTCACTTCTCTCTCTGAAAGCCGCCCAGCGCCGTAGATTGTACACCTACACAATTGTAAAAAAAATGTCACATTGTAGAAGAGATGCAATAGGAAGAAGATGAAAGGTGGCTTACGTCCATACCATCGTCAGGCCATTTGAGGTGGCGGGGACTGCAATGGCCATTCACCGATTGGCTGGGACCCCTGGGCGGGTCTTCTCTAGTCCATCCAATTTTCGGCATGGGATGTCACAGCCTTCTTTGCATACCCTTATTTAACCCACACAAAGATGCCAACGGCAGGCGTGTCATAATTCATTGACGCATTATAAAGGATTAGGAAAAAGATAAAAAGCAGCTTACGGCCATACCTCTCTGGTTCCGCCCGATCTCGTCTGATCTCGGAAGCTAAGCAGAGCAGGGCCTGGTTAGTACCTGGATGGAAGACCGCCTGGGAATCCCAGGTGCCGTAAGCTTTTTCACTTCTCTCTCCGAAAGCCGCCGAGCGCCGCAGATTGTACACCTACAAATTACAAAAAGAATATCACATTGTTGAAGAGATGCATGTTTAGTGTTGTTTTAACGTTGGATATGAAAGGAAATTAGACAATATTATCCAAAATGATTCCGTTTCATGATTGCTAAATTAGTGTTGATCAACATTTACGATTGGCATACTATTGTTTGTAATTTAGCCGTTGAAATACAGGTGCTAACCCAACATGTTAGAATTGCCAGTGAAGAAAAGTAAAGTTACCTTCAGGCTTTAGGAACCTCTCTTGCCAATGCTAAGAACTGCTTCAATTTTAGAAAAAGAAACTTCTGATTATCTTTGACACGTTTTAAAGGATTAGGAAAAAGATGAAAAGCAGCTTACGGCCATACCTCTCTGGTTCCGCCCGATCTCGTCTGATCTCGGAAGCTAAGCAGAGCAGGGCCTGGTTAGTACCTGGATGGAAGACCGCCTGGGAATCCCAGGTGCCGTAAGCTTTTTCACTTCTCTCTCTGAAAGCCGCCCAGCGCCGTAGATTGTACACCTACACAATTGTAAAAAAAATGTCACATTGTAGAAGAGATGCAATAGGAAGAAGATGAAAGGTGGCTTACGTCCATACCATCGTCAGGCCATTTGAGGTGGCGGGGACTGCAATGGCCATTCACCGATTGGCTGGGACCCCTGGGCGGGTCTTCTCTAGTCCATCCAATTTTCGGCATGGGATGTCACAGCCTTCTTTGCATACCCTTATTTAACCCACACAAAGATGCCAACGGCAGGCGTGTCATAATTCATTGACGCATTATAAAGGATTAGGAAAAAGATAAAAAGCAGCTTACGGCCATACCTCTCTGGTTCCGCCCGATCTCGTCTGATCTCGGAAGCTAAGCAGAGCAGGGCCTGGTTAGTACCTGGATTGAAGACCGCCTGGGAATCCCAGGTGCCGTAAGCTTTTTCACTTCTCTCTCCGAAAGCCGCCGAGCGCCGCAGATTGTACACCTACAAATTACAAAAAGAATATCACATTGTTGAAGAGATGCATGTTTAGTGTTGTTTTAACGTTGGATATGAAAGGAAATTAGACAATATTATCCAAAATGATTCCGTTTCATGATTGCTAAATTAGTGTTGATCATTATTTACGATTGGCATACTATTGTTTGTAATTTAGCCGTTGAAATACAGGTGCTAACCCAACATGTTAGAATTGCCAGTGAAGAAAAGTAAAGTTACCTTCAGGCTTTAGGAACCTCTCTTGCCAATGCTAAGAACTGCTTCAATTTTAGAAAAAGAAACTTCTGATTATCTTTGACACGTTTTAAAGGATTAGGAAAAAGATGAAAAGCAGCTTACGGCCATACCTCTCTGGTTCCGCCCGATCTCGTCTGATCTCGGAAGCTAAGCAGAGCAGGGCCTGGTTAGTACCTGGATGGAAGACCGCCTGGGAATCCCAGGTGCCGTAAGCTTTTTCACTTCTCTCTCTGAAAGCCGCCCAGCGCCGTAGATTGTACACCTACACAATTGTAAAAAAAATGTCACATTGTAGAAGAGATGCAATAGGAAGAAGATGAAAGGTGGCTTACGTCCATACCATCGTCAGGCCATTTGAGGTGGCGGGGACTGCAATGGCCATTCACCGATTGGCTGGGACCCCTGGGCGGGTCTTCTCTAGTCCATCCAATTTTCGGCATGGGATGTCACAGCCTTCTTTGCATACCCTTATTTAACCCACACAAAGATGCCAACGGCAGGCGTGTCATAATTCATTGACGCATTATAAAGGATTAGGAAAAAGATAAAAAGCAGCTTACGGCCATACCTCTCTGGTTCCGCCCGATCTCGTCTGATCTCGGAAGCTAAGCAGAGCAGGGCCTGGTTAGTACCTGGATGGAAGACCGCCTGGGAATCCCAGGTGCCGTAAGCTTTTTCACTTCTCTCTCCGAAAGCCGCCGAGCGCCGCAGATTGTACACCTACAAATTACAAAAAGAATATCACATTGTTGAAGAGATGCATGTTTAGTGTTGTTTTAACGTTGGATATGAAAGGAAATTAGACAATATTATCCAAAATGATTCCGTTTCATGATTGCTAAATTAGTGTTGATCAACATTTACGATTGGCATACTATTGTTTGTAATTTAGCCGTTGAAATACAGGTGCTAACCCAACATGTTAGAATTGCCAGTGAAGAAAAGTAAAGTTACCTTCAGGCTTTAGGAACCTCTCTTGCCAATGCTAAGAACTGCTTCAATTTTAGAAAAAGAAACTTCTGATTATCTTTGACACGTTTTAAAGGATTAGGAAAAAGATGAAAAGCAGCTTACGGCCATACCTCTCTGGTTCCGCCCGATCTCGTCTGATCTCGGAAGCTAAGCAGAGCAGGGCCTGGTTAGTACCTGGATGGAAGACCGCCTGGGAATCCCAGGTGCCGTAAGCTTTTTCACTTCTCTCTCTGAAAGCCGCCCAGCGCCGTAGATTGTACACCTACACAATTGTAAAAAAAATGTCACATTGTAGAAGAGATGCAATAGGAAGAAGATGAAAGGTGGCTTACGTCCATACCATCGTCAGGCCATTTGAAGTGGCGGGGACTGCAATGGCCATTCACCGATTGGCTGGGACCCCTGGGCGGGTCTTCTCTAGTCCATCCAATTTTCGGCATGGGATGTCACAGCCTTCTTTGCATACCCTTATTTAACCCACACAAAGATGCCAACGGCAGGCGTGTCATAATTCATTGACGCATTATAAAGGATTAGGAAAAAGATAAAAAGCAGCTTACGGCCATACCTCTCTGGTTCCGCCCGATCTCGTCTGATCTCGGAAGCTAAGCAGAGCAGGGCCTGGTTAGTACCTGGATGGAAGACCGCCTGGGAATCCCAGGTGCCGTAAGCTTTTTCACTTCTCTCTCCGAAAGCCGCCGAGCGCCGCAGATTGTACACCAACAAATTACAAAAAGAATATCACATTGTTGAAGAGATGCATGTTTAGTGTTGTTTTAACGTTGGATATGAAAGGAAATTAGACAATATTATCCAAAATGATTCCGTTTCATGATTGCTAAATTAGTGTTGATCAACATTTACGATTGGCATACTATTGTTTGTAATTTAGCCGTTGAAATACAGGTGCTAACCCAACATGTTAGAATTGCCAGTGAAGAAAAGTAAAGTTACCTTCAGGCTTTAGGAACCTCTCTTGCCAATGCTAAGAACTGCTTCAATTTTAGAAAAAGAAACTTCTGATTATCTTTGACACGTTTTAAAGGATTAGGAAAAAGATGAAAAGCAGCTTACGGCCATACCTCTCTGGTTCCGCCCGATCTCGTCTGATCTCGGAAGCTAAGCAGAGCAGGGCCTGGTTAGTACCTGGATGGAAGACCGCCTGGGAATCCCAGGTGCCGTAAGCTTTTTCACTTCTCTCTCTGAAAGCCGCCCAGCGCCGTAGATTGTACACCTACACAATTGTAAAAAAAATGTCACATTGTAGAAGAGATGCAATAGGAAGAAGATGAAAGGTGGCTTACGTCCATACCATCGTCAGGCCATTTGAGGTGGCGGGGACTGCAATGGCCATTCACCGATTGGCTGGGACCCCTGGGCGGGTCTTCTCTAGTCCATCCAATTTTCGGCATGGGATGTCACAGCCTTCTTTGCATACCCTTATTTAACCCACACAAAGATGCCAACGGCAGGCGTGTCATAATTCATTGACGCATTATAAAGGATTAGGAAAAAGATAAAAAGCAGCTTACGGCCATACCTCTCTGGTTCCGCCCGATCTCGTCTGATCTCGGAAGCTAAGCAGAGCAGGGCCTGGTTAGTACCTGGATTGAAGACCGCCTGGGAATCCCAGGTGCCGTAAGCTTTTTCACTTCTCTCTCCGAAAGCCGCCGAGCGCCGCAGATTGTACACCTACAAATTACAAAAAGAATATCACATTGTTGAAGAGATGCATGTTTAGTGTTGTTTTAACGTTGGATATGAAAGGAAATTAGACAATATTATCCAAAATGATTCCGTTTCATGATTGCTAAATTAGTGTTGATCATTATTTACGATTGGCATACTATTGTTTGTAATTTAGCCGTTGAAATACAGGTGCTAACCCAACATGTTAGAATTGCCAGTGAAGAAAAGTAAAGTTACCTTCAGGCTTTAGGAACCTCTCTTGCCAATGCTAAGAACTGCTTCAATTTTAGAAAAAGAAACTTCTGATTATCTTTGACACGTTTTAAAGGATTAGGAAAAAGATGAAAAGCAGCTTACGGCCATACCTCTCTGGTTCCGCCCGATCTCGTCTGATCTCGGAAGCTAAGCAGAGCAGGGCCTGGTTAGTACCTGGATGGAAGACCGCCTGGGAATCCCAGGTGCCGTAAGCTTTTTCACTTCTCTCTCTGAAAGCCGCCCAGCGCCGTAGATTGTACACCTACACAATTGTAAAAAAAATGTCACATTGTAGAAGAGATGCAATAGGAAGAAGATGAAAGGTGGCTTACGTCCATACCATCGTCAGGCCATTTGAGGTGGCGGGGACTGCAATGGCCATTCACCGATTGGCTGGGACCCCTGGGCGGGTCTTCTCTAGTCCATCCAATTTTCGGCATGGGATGTCACAGCCTTCTTTGCATACCCTTATTTAACCCACACAAAGATGCCAACGGCAGGCGTGTCATAATTCATTGACGCATTATAAAGGATTAGGAAAAAGATAAAAAGCAGCTTACGGCCATACCTCTCTGGTTCCGCCCGATCTCGTCTGATCTCGGAAGCTAAGCAGAGCAGGGCCTGGTTAGTACCTGGATGGAAGACCGCCTGGGAATCCCAGGTGCCGTAAGCTTTTTCACTTCTCTCTCCGAAAGCCGCCGAGCGCCGCAGATTGTACACCTACAAATTACAAAAAGAATATCACATTGTTGAAGAGATGCATGTTTAGTGTTGTTTTAACGTTGGATATGAAAGGAAATTAGACAATATTATCCAAAATGATTCCGTTTCATGATTGCTAAATTAGTGTTGATCAACATTTACGATTGGCATACTATTGTTTGTAATTTAGCCGTTGAAATACAGGTGCTAACCCAACATGTTAGAATTGCCAGTGAAGAAAAGTAAAGTTACCTTCAGGCTTTAGGAACCTCTCTTGCCAATGCTAAGAACTGCTTCAATTTTAGAAAAAGAAACTTCTGATTATCTTTGACACGTTTTAAAGGATTAGGAAAAAGATGAAAAGCAGCTTACGGCCATACCTCTCTGGTTCCGCCCGATCTCGTCTGATCTCGGAAGCTAAGCAGAGCAGGGCCTGGTTAGTACCTGGATGGAAGACCGCCTGGGAATCCCAGGTGCCGTAAGCTTTTTCACTTCTCTCTCTGAAAGCCGCCCAGCGCCGTAGATTGTACACCTACACAATTGTAAAAAAAAATTCACATTGTAGAAGAGATGCAATAGGAAGAAGATGAAAGGTGGCTTACGTCCATACCATCGTCAGGCCATTTGAGGTGGCGGGGACTGCAATGGCCATTCACCGATTGGCTGGGACCCCTGGGCGGGTCTTCTCTAGTCCATCCAATTTTCGGCATGGGATGTCACAGCCTTCTTTGCATACCCTTATTTAACCCACACAAAGATGCCAACGGCAGGCGTGTCATAATTCATTGACGCATTATAAAGGATTAGGAAAAAGATAAAAAGCAGCTTACGGCCATACCTCTCTGGTTCCGCCCGATCTCGTCTGATCTCGGAAGCTAAGCAGAGCAGGGCCTGGTTAGTACCTGGATGGAAGACCGCCTGGGAATCCCAGGTGCCGTAAGCTTTTTCACTTCTCTCTCCGAAAGCCGCCGAGCGCCGCAGATTGTACACCTACAAATTACAAAAAGAATATCACATTGTTGAAGAGATGCATGTTTAGTGTTGTTTTAACGTTGGATATGAAAGGAAATTAGACAATAATATCCAAAATGATTCCGTTTCATGATTGCTAAATTAGTGTTGATCAACATTTACGATTGGCATACTATTGTTTGTAATTTAGCCGTTGAAATACAGGTGCTAACCCAACATGTTAGAATTGCCAGTGAAGAAAAGTAAAGTTACCTTCAGGCTTTAGGAACCTCTCTTGCCAATGCTAAGAACTGCTTCAATTTTAGAAAAAGAAACTTCTGATTATCTTTGACACGTTTTAAAGGATTAGGAAAAAGATGAAAAGCAGCTTACGGCCATACCTCTCTGGTTCCGCCCGATCTCGTCTGATCTCGGAAGCTAAGCAGAGCAGGGCCTGGTTAGTACCTGGATGGAAGACCGCCTGGGAATCCCAGGTGCCGTAAGCTTTTTCACTTCTCTCTCTGAAAGCCGCCCAGCGCCGTAGATTGTACACCTACACAATTGTAAAAAAAATGTCACATTGTAGAAGAGATGCAATAGGAAGAAGATGAAAGGTGGCTTACGTCCATACCATCGTCAGGCCATTTGAGGTGGCGGGGACTGCAATGGCCATTCACCGATTGGCTGGGACCCCTGGGCGGGTCTTCTCTAGTCCATCCAATTTTCGGCATGGGATGTCACAGCCTTCTTTGCATACCCTTATTTAACCCACACAAAGATGCCAACGGCAGGCGTGTCATAATTCATTGACGCATTATAAAGGATTAGGAAAAAGATAAAAAGCAGCTTACGGCCATACCTCTCTGGTTCCGCCCGATCTCGTCTGATCTCGGAAGCTAAGCAGAGCAGGGCCTGGTTAGTACCTGGATGGAAGACCGCCTGGGAATCCCAGGTGCCGTAAGCTTTTTCACTTCTCTCTCCGAAAGCCGCCGAGCGCCGCAGATTGTACACCTACAAATTACAAAAAGAATATCACATTGTTGAAGAGATGCATGTTTAGTGTTGTTTTAACGTTGGATATGAAAGGAAATTAGACAATATTATCCAAAATGATTCCGTTTCATGATTGCTAAATTAGTGTTGATCAACATTTACGATTGGCATACTATTGTTTGTAATTTAGCCGTTGAAATACAGGTGCTAACCCAACATGTTAGAATTGCCAGTGAAGAAAAGTAAAGTTACCTTCAGGCTTTAGGAACCTCTCTTGCCAATGCTAAGAACTGCTTCAATTTTAGAAAAAGAAACTTCTGATTATCTTTGACACGTTTTAAAGGATTAGGAAAAAGATGAAAAGCAGCTTACGGCCATACCTCTCTGGTTCCGCCCGATCTCGTCTGATCTCGGAAGCTAAGCAGAGCAGGGCCTGGTTAGTACCTGGATGGAAGACCGCCTGGGAATCCCAGGTGCCGTAAGCTTTTTCACTTCTCTCTCTGAAAGCCGCCCAGCTCCGTAGATTGTACACCTACACAATTGTAAAAAAAAATGTCACATTGTAGAAGAGATGCAATAGGAAGAAGATGAAAGGTGGCTTACGTCCATACCATCGTCAGGCCATTTGAGGTGGCGGGGACTGCAATGGCCATTCACCGATTGGCTGGGACCCCTGGGCGGGTCTTCTCTAGTCCATCCAATTTTCGGCATGGGATGTCACAGCCTTCTTTGCATACCCTTATTTAACCCACACAAAGATGCCAACGGCAGGCGTGTCATAATTCATTGACGCATTATAAAGGATTAGGAAAAAGATAAAAAGCAGCTTACGGCCATACCTCTCTGGTTCCGCCCGATCTCGTCTGATCTCGGAAGCTAAGCAGAGCAGGGCCTGGTTAGTACCTGGATGGAAGACCGCCTGGGAATCCCAGGTGCCGTAAGCTTTTTCACTTCTCTCTCCGAAAGCCGCCGAGCGCCGCAGATTGTACACCTACAAATTACAAAAAGAATATCACATTGTTGAAGAGATGCATGTTTAGTGTGGTTTTAACGTTGGATATGAAAGGAAATTAGACAATATTATCCAAAATGATTCCGTTTCATGATTGCTAAATTAGTGTTGATCAACATTTACGATTGGCATACTATTGTTTGTAATTTAGCCGTTGAAATACAGGTGCTAACCCAACATGTTAGAATTGCCAGTGAAGAAAAGTAAAGTTACCTTCAGGCTTTAGGAACCTCTCTTGCCAATGCTAAGAACTGCTTCAATTTTAGAAAAAGAAACTTCTGATTATCTTTGACACGTTTTAAAGGATTAGGAAAAAGATGAAAAGCAGCTTACGGCCATACCTCTCTGGTTCCGCCCGATCTCGTCTGATCTCGGAAGCTAAGCAGAGCAGGGCCTGGTTAGTACCTGGATGGAAGACCGCCTGGGAATCCCAGGTGCCGTAAGCTTTTTCACTTCTCTCTCTGAAAGCCGCCCAGCGCCGTAGATTGTACACCTACACAATTGTAAAAAAAAATTCACATTGTAGAAGAGATGCAATAGGAAGAAGATGAAAGGTGGCTTACGTCCATACCATCGTCAGGCCATTTGAGGTGGCGGGGACTGCAATGGCCATTCACCGATTGGCTGGGACCCCTGGGCGGGTCTTCTCTAGTCCATCCAATTTTCGGCATGGGATGTCACAGCCTTCTTTGCATACCCTTATTTAACCCACACAAAGATGCCAACGGCAGGCGTGTCATAATTCATTGACGCATTATAAAGGATTAGGAAAAAGATAAAAAGCAGCTTACGGCCATACCTCTCTGGTTCCGCCCGATCTCGTCTGATCTCGGAAGCTAAGCAGAGCAGGGCCTGGTTAGTACCTGGATGGAAGACCGCCTGGGAATCCCAGGTGCCGTAAGCTTTTTCACTTCTCTCTCCGAAAGCCGCCGAGCGCCGCAGATTGTACACCTACAAATTACAAAAAGAATATCACATTGTTGAAGAGATGCATGTTTAGTGTTGTTTTAACGTTGGATATGAAAGGAAATTAGACAATATTATCCAAAATGATTCCGTTTCATGATTGCTAAATTAGTGTTGATCAACATTTACGATTGGCATACTATTGTTTGTAATTTAGCCGTTGAAATACAGGTGCTAACCCAACATGTTAGAATTGCCAGTGAAGAAAAGTAAAGTTACCTTCAGGCTTTAGGAACCTCTCTTGCCAATGCTAAGAACTGCTTCAATTTTAGAAAAAGAAACTTCTGATTATCTTTGACACGTTTTAAAGGATTAGGAAAAAGATGAAAAGCAGCTTACGGCCATACCTCTCTGGTTCCGCCCGATCTCGTCTGATCTCGGAAGCTAAGCAGAGCAGGGCCTGGTTAGTACCTGGATGGAAGACCGCCTGGGAATCCCAGGTGCCGTAAGCTTTTTCACTTCTCTCTCTGAAAGCCGCCCAGCGCCGTAGATTGTACACCTACACAATTGTAAAAAAAAATTCACATTGTAGAAGAGATGCAATAGGAAGAAGATGAAAGGTGGCTTACGTCCATACCATCGTCAGGCCATTTGAGGTGGCGGGGACTGCAATGGCCATTCACCGATTGGCTGGGACCCCTGGGCGGGTCTTCTCTAGTCCATCCAATTTTCGGCATGGGATGTCACAGCCTTCTTTGCATACCCTTATTTAACCCACACAAAGATGCCAACGGCAGGCGTGTCATAATTCATTGACGCATTATAAAGGATTAGGAAAAAGATAAAAAGCAGCTTACGGCCATACCTCTCTGGTTCCGCCCGATCTCGTCTGATCTCGGAAGCTAAGCAGAGCAGGGCCTGGTTAGTACCTGGATGGAAGACCGCCTGGGAATCCCAGGTGCCGTAAGCTTTTTCACTTCTCTCTCCGAAAGCCGCCGAGCGCCGCAGATTGTACACCTACAAATTACAAAAAGAATATCACATTGTTGAAGAGATGCATGTTTAGTGTTGTTTTAACGTTGGATATGAAAGGAAATTAGACAATATTATCCAAAATGATTCCGTTTCATGATTGCTAAATTAGTGTTGATCAACATTTACGATTGGCATACTATTGTTTGTAATTTAGCCGTTGAAATACAGGTGCTAACCCAACATGTTAGAATTGCCAGTGAAGAAAAGTAAAGTTACCTTCAGGCTTTAGGAACCTCTCTTGCCAATGCTAAGAACTGCTTCAATTTTAGAAAAAGAAACTTCTGATTATCTTTGACACGTTTTAAAGGATTAGGAAAAAGATGAAAAGCAGCTTACGGCCATACCTCTCTGGTTCCGCCCGATCTCGTCTGATCTCGGAAGCTAAGCAGAGCAGGGCCTGGTTAGTACCTGGATGGAAGACCGCCTGGGAATCCCAGGTGCCGTAAGCTTTTTCACTTCTCTCTCTGAAAGCCGCCCAGCGCCGTAGATTGTACACCTACACAATTGTAAAAAAAATGTCACATTGTAGAAGAGATGCAATAGGAAGAAGATGAAAGGTGGCTTACGTCCATACCATCGTCAGGCCATTTGAGGTGGCGGGGACTGCAATGGCCATTCACCGATTGGCTGGGACCCCTGGGCGGGTCTTCTCTAGTCCATCCAATTTTCGGCATGGGATGTCACAGCCTTCTTTGCATACCCTTATTTAACCCACACAAAGATGCCAACGGCAGGCGTGTCATAATTCATTGACGCATTATAAAGGATTAGGAAAAAGATAAAAAGCAGCTTACGGCCATACCTCTCTGGTTCCGCCCGATCTCGTCTGATCTCGGAAGCTAAGCAGAGCAGGGCCTGGTTAGTACCTGGATGGAAGACCGCCTGGGAATCCCAGGTGCCGTAAGCTTTTTCACTTCTCTCTCCGAAAGCCGCCGAGCGCCGCAGATTGTACACCTACAAATTACAAAAAGAATATCACATTGTTGAAGAGATGCATGTTTAGTGTTGTTTTAACGTTGGATATGAAAGGAAATTAGACAATATTATCCAAAATGATTCCGTTTCATGATTGCTAAATTAGTGTTGATCAACATTTACGATTGGCATACTATTGTTTGTAATTTAGCCGTTGAAATACAGGTGCTAACCCAACATGTTAGAATTGCCAGTGAAGAAAAGTAAAGTTACCTTCAGGCTTTAGGAACCTCTCTTGCCAATGCTAAGAACTGCTTCAATTTTAGAAAAAGAAACTTCTGATTATCTTTGACACGTTTTAAAGGATTAGGAAAAAGATGAAAAGCAGCTTACGGCCATACCTCTCTGGTTCCGCCCGATCTCGTCTGATCTCGGAAGCTAAGCAGAGCAGGGCCTGGTTAGTACCTGGATGGAAGACCGCCTGGGAATCCCAGGTGCCGTAAGCTTTTTCACTTCTCTCTCTGAAAGCCGCCCAGCGCCGTAGATTGTACACCTACACAATTGTAAAAAAAATGTCACATTGTAGAAGAGATGCAATAGGAAGAAGATGAAAGGTGGCTTACGTCCATACCATCGTCAGGCCATTTGAGGTGGCGGGGACTGCAATGGCCATTCACCGATTGGCTGGGACCCCTGGGCGGGTCTTCTCTAGTCCATCCAATTTTCGGCATGGGATGTCACAGCCTTCTTTGCATACCCTTATTTAACCCACACAAAGATGCCAACGGCAGGCGTGTCATAATTCATTGACGCATTATAAAGGATTAGGAAAAAGATAAAAAGCAGCTTACGGCCATACCTCTCTGGTTCCGCCCGATCTCGTCTGATCTCGGAAGCTAAGCAGAGCAGGGCCTGGTTAGTACCTGGATGGAAGACCGCCTGGGAATCCCAGGTGCCGTAAGCTTTTTCACTTCTCTCTCTGAAAGCCGCCCAGCGCCGTAGATTGTACACCTACACAATTGTAAAAAAAATGTCACATTGTAGAAGAGATGCAATAGGAAGAAGATGAAAGGTGGCTTACGTCCATACCATCGTCAGGCCATTTGAGGTGGCGGGGACTGCAATGGCCATTCACCGATTGGCTGGGACCCCTGGGCGGGTCTTCTCTAGTCCATCCAATTTTCGGCATGGGATGTCACAGCCTTCTTTGCATACCCTTATTTAACCCACACAAAGATGCCAACGGCAGGCGTGTCATAATTCATTGACGCATTATAAAGGATTAGGAAAAAGATAAAAAGCAGCTTACGGCCATACCTCTCTGGTTCCGCCCGATCTCGTCTGATCTCGGAAGCTAAGCAGAGCAGGGCCTGGTTAGTACCTGGATGGAAGACCGCCTGGGAATCCCAGGTGCCGTAAGCTTTTTCACTTCTCTCTCCGAAAGCCGCCGAGCGCCGCAGATTGTACACCTACAAATTACAAAAAGAATATCACATTGTTGAAGAGATGCATGTTTAGTGTTGTTTTAACGTTGGATATGAAAGGAAATTAGACAATATTATCCAAAATGATTCCGTTTCATGATTGCTAAATTAGTGTTGATCAACATTTACGATTGGCATACTATTGTTTGTAATTTAGCCGTTGAAATACAGGTGCTAACCCAACATGTTAGAATTGCCAGTGAAGAAAAGTAAAGTTACCTTCAGGCTTTAGGAACCTCTCTTGCCAATGCTAAGAACTGCTTCAATTTTAGAAAAAGAAACTTCTGATTATCTTTGACACGTTTTAAAGGATTAGGAAAAAGATGAAAAGCAGCTTACGGCCATACCTCTCTGGTTCCGCCCGATCTCGTCTGATCTCGGAAGCTAAGCAGAGCAGGGCCTGGTTAGTACCTGGATGGAAGACCGCCTGGGAATCCCAGGTGCCGTAAGCTTTTTCACTTCTCTCTCTGAAAGCCGCCCAGCGCCGTAGATTGTACACCTACACAATTGTAAAAAAAATGTCACATTGTAGAAGAGATGCAATAGGAAGAAGATGAAAGGTGGCTTACGTCCATACCATCGTCAGGCCATTTGAGGTGGCGGGGACTGCAATGGCCATTCACCGATTGGCTGGGACCCCTGGGCGGGTCTTCTCTAGTCCATCCAATTTTCGGCATGGGATGTCACAGCCTTCTTTGCATACCCTTATTTAACCCACACAAAGATGCCAACGGCAGGCGTGTCATAATTCATTGACGCATTATAAAGGATTAGGAAAAAGATAAAAAGCAGCTTACGGCCATACCTCTCTGGTTCCGCCCGATCTCGTCTGATCTCGGAAGCTAAGCAGAGCAGGGCCTGGTTAGTACCTGGATTGAAGACCGCCTGGGAATCCCAGGTGCCGTAAGCTTTTTCACTTCTCTCTCCGAAAGCCGCCGAGCGCCGCAGATTGTACACCTACAAATTACAAAAAGAATATCACATTGTTGAAGAGATGCATGTTTAGTGTTGTTTTAACGTTGGATATGAAAGGAAATTAGACAATATTATCCAAAATGATTCCGTTTCATGATTGCTAAATTAGTGTTGATCATTATTTACGATTGGCATACTATTGTTTGTAATTTAGCCGTTGAAATACAGGTGCTAACCCAACATGTTAGAATTGCCAGTGAAGAAAAGTAAAGTTACCTTCAGGCTTTAGGAACCTCTCTTGCCAATGCTAAGAACTGCTTCAATTTTAGAAAAAGAAACTTCTGATTATCTTTGACACGTTTTAAAGGATTAGGAAAAAGATGAAAAGCAGCTTACGGCCATACCTCTCTGGTTCCGCCCGATCTCGTCTGATCTCGGAAGCTAAGCAGAGCAGGGCCTGGTTAGTACCTGGATGGAAGACCGCCTGGGAATCCCAGGTGCCGTAAGCTTTTTCACTTCTCTCTCTGAAAGCCGCCCAGCGCCGTAGATTGTACACCTACACAATTGTAAAAAAAATGTCACATTGTAGAAGAGATGCAATAGGAAGAAGATGAAAGGTGGCTTACGTCCATACCATCGTCAGGCCATTTGAGGTGGCGGGGACTGCAATGGCCATTCACCGATTGGCTGGGACCCCTGGGCGGGTCTTCTCTAGTCCATCCAATTTTCGGCATGGGATGTCACAGCCTTCTTTGCATACCCTTATTTAACCCACACAAAGATGCCAACGGCAGGCGTGTCATAATTCATTGACGCATTATAAAGGATTAGGAAAAAGATAAAAAGCAGCTTACGGCCATACCTCTCTGGTTCCGCCCGATCTCGTCTGATCTCGGAAGCTAAGCAGAGCAGGGCCTGGTTAGTACCTGGATGGAAGACCGCCTGGGAATCCCAGGTGCCGTAAGCTTTTTCACTTCTCTCTCCGAAAGCCGCCGAGCGCCGCAGATTGTACACCTACAAATTACAAAAAGAATATCACATTGTTGAAGAGATGCATGTTTAGTGTTGTTTTAACGTTGGATATGAAAGGAAATTAGACAATATTATCCAAAATGATTCCGTTTCATGATTGCTAAATTAGTGTTGATCAACATTTACGATTGGCATACTATTGTTTGTAATTTAGCCGTTGAAATACAGGTGCTAACCCAACATGTTAGAATTGCCAGTGAAGAAAAGTAAAGTTACCTTCAGGCTTTAGGAACCTCTCTTGCCAATGCTAAGAACTGCTTCAATTTTAGAAAAAGAAACTTCTGATTATCTTTGACACGTTTTAAAGGATTAGGAAAAAGATGAAAAGCAGCTTACGGCCATACCTCTCTGGTTCCGCCCGATCTCGTCTGATCTCGGAAGCTAAGCAGAGCAGGGCCTGGTTAGTACCTGGATGGAAGACCGCCTGGGAATCCCAGGTGCCGTAAGCTTTTTCACTTCTCTCTCTGAAAGCCGCCCAGCGCCGTAGATTGTACACCTACACAATTGTAAAAAAAAATTCACATTGTAGAAGAGATGCAATAGGAAGAAGATGAAAGGTGGCTTACGTCCATACCATCGTCAGGCCATTTGAGGTGGCGGGGACTGCAATGGCCATTCACCGATTGGCTGGGACCCCTGGGCGGGTCTTCTCTAGTCCATCCAATTTTCGGCATGGGATGTCACAGCCTTCTTTGCATACCCTTATTTAACCCACACAAAGATGCCAACGGCAGGCGTGTCATAATTCATTGACGCATTATAAAGGATTAGGAAAAAGATAAAAAGCAGCTTACGGCCATACCTCTCTGGTTCCGCCCGATCTCGTCTGATCTCGGAAGCTAAGCAGAGCAGGGCCTGGTTAGTACCTGGATGGAAGACCGCCTGGGAATCCCAGGTGCCGTAAGCTTTTTCACTTCTCTCTCCGAAAGCCGCCGAGCGCCGCAGATTGTACACCTACAAATTACAAAAAGAATATCACATTGTTGAAGAGATGCATGTTTAGTGTTGTTTTAACGTTGGATATGAAAGGAAATTAGACAATAATATCCAAAATGATTCCGTTTCATGATTGCTAAATTAGTGTTGATCAACATTTACGATTGGCATACTATTGTTTGTAATTTAGCCGTTGAAATACAGGTGCTAACCCAACATGTTAGAATTGCCAGTGAAGAAAAGTAAAGTTACCTTCAGGCTTTAGGAACCTCTCTTGCCAATGCTAAGAACTGCTTCAATTTTAGAAAAAGAAACTTCTGATTATCTTTGACACGTTTTAAAGGATTAGGAAAAAGATGAAAAGCAGCTTACGGCCATACCTCTCTGGTTCCGCCCGATCTCGTCTGATCTCGGAAGCTAAGCAGAGCAGGGCCTGGTTAGTACCTGGATGGAAGACCGCCTGGGAATCCCAGGTGCCGTAAGCTTTTTCACTTCTCTCTCTGAAAGCCGCCCAGCGCCGTAGATTGTACACCTACACAATTGTAAAAAAAATGTCACATTGTAGAAGAGATGCAATAGGAAGAAGATGAAAGGTGGCTTACGTCCATACCATCGTCAGGCCATTTGAGGTGGCGGGGACTGCAATGGCCATTCACCGATTGGCTGGGACCCCTGGGCGGGTCTTCTCTAGTCCATCCAATTTTCGGCATGGGATGTCACAGCCTTCTTTGCATACCCTTATTTAACCCACACAAAGATGCCAACGGCAGGCGTGTCATAATTCATTGACGCATTATAAAGGATTAGGAAAAAGATAAAAAGCAGCTTACGGCCATACCTCTCTGGTTCCGCCCGATCTCGTCTGATCTCGGAAGCTAAGCAGAGCAGGGCCTGGTTAGTACCTGGATGGAAGACCGCCTGGGAATCCCAGGTGCCGTAAGCTTTTTCACTTCTCTCTCCGAAAGCCGCCGAGCGCCGCAGATTGTACACCTACAAATTACAAAAAGAATATCACATTGTTGAAGAGATGCATGTTTAGTGTTGTTTTAACGTTGGATATGAAAGGAAATTAGACAATATTATCCAAAATGATTCCGTTTCATGATTGCTAAATTAGTGTTGATCAACATTTACGATTGGCATACTATTGTTTGTAATTTAGCCGTTGAAATACAGGTGCTAACCCAACATGTTAGAATTGCCAGTGAAGAAAAGTAAAGTTACCTTCAGGCTTTAGGAACCTCTCTTGCCAATGCTAAGAACTGCTTCAATTTTAGAAAAAGAAACTTCTGATTATCTTTGACACGTTTTAAAGGATTAGGAAAAAGATGAAAAGCAGCTTACGGCCATACCTCTCTGGTTCCGCCCGATCTCGTCTGATCTCGGAAGCTAAGCAGAGCAGGGCCTGGTTAGTACCTGGATGGAAGACCGCCTGGGAATCCCAGGTGCCGTAAGCTTTTTCACTTCTCTCTCTGAAAGCTGCCCAGCGCCGTAGATTGTACACCTACACAATTGTAAAAAAAAATTCACATTGTAGAAGAGATGCAATAGGAAGAAGATGAAAGGTGGCTTACGTCCATACCATCGTCAGGCCATTTGAGGTGGCGGGGACTGCAATGGCCATTCACCGATTGGCTGGGACCCCTGGGCGGGTCTTCTCTAGTCCATCCAATTTTCGGCATGGGATGTCACAGCCTTCTTTGCATACCCTTATTTAACCCACACAAAGATGCCAACGGCAGGCGTGTCATAATTCATTGACGCATTATAAAGGATTAGGAAAAAGATAAAAAGCAGCTTACGGCCATACCTCTCTGGTTCCGCCCGATCTCGTCTGATCTCGGAAGCTAAGCAGAGCAGGGCCTGGTTAGTACCTGGATGGAAGACCGCCTGGGAATCCCAGGTGCCGTAAGCTTTTTCACTTCTCTCTCCGAAAGCCGCCGAGCGCCGCAGATTGTACACCTACAAATTACAAAAAGAATATCACATTGTTGAAGAGATGCATGTTTAGTGTTGTTTTAACGTTGGATATGAAAGGAAATTAGACAATAATATCCAAAATGATTCCGTTTCATGATTGCTAAATTAGTGTTGATCAACATTTACGATTGGCATACTATTGTTTGTAATTTAGCCGTTGAAATACAGGTGCTAACCCAACATGTTAGAATTGCCAGTGAAGAAAAGTAAAGTTACCTTCAGGCTTTAGGAACCTCTCTTGCCAATGCTAAGAACTGCTTCAATTTTAGAAAAAGAAACTTCTGATTATCTTTGACACGTTTTAAAGGATTAGGAAAAAGATGAAAAGCAGCTTACGGCCATACCTCTCTGGTTCCGCCCGATCTCGTCTGATCTCGGAAGCTAAGCAGAGCAGGGCCTGGTTAGTACCTGGATGGAAGACCGCCTGGGAATCCCAGGTGCCGTAAGCTTTTTCACTTCTCTCTCTGAAAGCCGCCCAGCGCCGTAGATTGTACACCTACACAATTGTAAAAAAAATGTCACATTGTAGAAGAGATGCAATAGGAAGAAGATGAAAGGTGGCTTACGTCCATACCATCGTCAGGCCATTTGAGGTGGCGGGGACTGCAATGGCCATTCACCGATTGGCTGGGACCCCTGGGCGGGTCTTCTCTAGTCCATCCAATTTTCGGCATGGGATGTCACAGCCTTCTTTGCATACCCTTATTTAACCCACACAAAGATGCCAACGGCAGGCGTGTCATAATTCATTGACGCATTATAAAGGATTAGGAAAAAGATAAAAAGCAGCTTACGGCCATACCTCTCTGGTTCCGCCCGATCTCGTCTGATCTCGGAAGCTAAGCAGAGCAGGGCCTGGTTAGTACCTGGATGGAAGACCGCCTGGGAATCCCAGGTGCCGTAAGCTTTTTCACTTCTCTCTCCGAAAGCCGCCGAGCGCCGCAGATTGTACACCTACAAATTACAAAAAGAATATCACATTGTTGAAGAGATGCATGTTTAGTGTTGTTTTAACGTTGGATATGAAAGGAAATTAGACAATATTATCCAAAATGATTCCGTTTCATGATTGCTAAATTAGTGTTGATCAACATTTACGATTGGCATACTATTGTTTGTAATTTAGCCGTTGAAATACAGGTGCTAACCCAACATGTTAGAATTGCCAGTGAAGAAAAGTAAAGTTACCTTCAGGCTTTAGGAACCTCTCTTGCCAATGCTAAGAACTGCTTCAATTTTAGAAAAAGAAACTTCTGATTATCTTTGACACGTTTTAAAGGATTAGGAAAAAGATGAAAAGCAGCTTACGGCCATACCTCTCTGGTTCCGCCCGATCTCGTCTGATCTCGGAAGCTAAGCAGAGCAGGGCCTGGTTAGTACCTGGATGGAAGACCGCCTGGGAATCCCAGGTGCCGTAAGCTTTTTCACTTCTCTCTCTGAAAGCCGCCCAGCGCCGTAGATTGTACACCTACACAATTGTAAAAAAAATGTCACATTGTAGAAGAGATGCAATAGGAAGAAGATGAAAGGTGGCTTACGTCCATACCATCGTCAGGCCATTTGAGGTGGCGGGGACTGCAATGGCCATTCACCGATTGGCTGGGACCCCTGGGCGGGTCTTCTCTAGTCCATCCAATTTTCGGCATGGGATGTCACAGCCTTCTTTGCATACCCTTATTTAACCCACACAAAGATGCCAACGGCAGGCGTGTCATAATTCATTGACGCATTATAAAGGATTAGGAAAAAGATAAAAAGCAGCTTACGGCCATACCTCTCTGGTTCCGCCCGATCTCGTCTGATCTCGGAAGCTAAGCAGAGCAGGGCCTGGTTAGTACCTGGATGGAAGACCGCCTGGGAATCCCAGGTGCCGTAAGCTTTTTCACTTCTCTCTCCGAAAGCCGCCGAGCGCCGCAGATTGTACACCTACAAATTACAAAAAGAATATCACATTGTTGAAGAGATGCATGTTTAGTGTTGTTTTAACGTTGGATATGAAAGGAAATTAGACAATATTATCCAAAATGATTCCGTTTCATGATTGCTAAATTAGTGTTGATCAACATTTACGATTGGCATACTATTGTTTGTAATTTAGCCGTTGAAATACAGGTGCTAACCCAACATGTTAGAATTGCCAGTGAAGAAAAGTAAAGTTACCTTCAGGCTTTAGGAACCTCTCTTGCCAATGCTAAGAACTGCTTCAATTTTAGAAAAAGAAACTTCTGATTATCTTTGACACGTTTTAAAGGATTAGGAAAAAGATGAAAAGCAGCTTACGGCCATACCTCTCTGGTTCCGCCCGATCTCGTCTGATCTCGGAAGCTAAGCAGAGCAGGGCCTGGTTAGTACCTGGATGGAAGACCGCCTGGGAATCCCAGGTGCCGTAAGCTTTTTCACTTCTCTCTCTGAAAGCCGCCCAGCGCCGTAGATTGTACACCTACACAATTGTAAAAAAAATGTCACATTGTAGAAGAGATGCAATAGGAAGAAGATGAAAGGTGGCTTACGTCCATACCATCGTCAGGCCATTTGAGGTGGCGGGGACTGCAATGGCCATTCACCGATTGGCTGGGACCCCTGGGCGGGTCTTCTCTAGTCCATCCAATTTTCGGCATGGGATGTCACAGCCTTCTTTGCATACCCTTATTTAACCCACACAAAGATGCCAACGGCAGGCGTGTCATAATTCATTGACGCATTATAAAGGATTAGGAAAAAGATAAAAAGCAGCTTACGGCCATACCTCTCTGGTTCCGCCCGATCTCGTCTGATCTCGGAAGCTAAGCAGAGCAGGGCCTGGTTAGTACCTGGATGGAAGACCGCCTGGGAATCCCAGGTGCCGTAAGCTTTTTCACTTCTCTCTCCGAAAGCCGCCGAGCGCCGCAGATTGTACACCTACAAATTACAAAAAGAATATCACATTGTTGAAGAGATGCATGTTTAGTGTTGTTTTAACGTTGGATATGAAAGGAAATTAGACAATATTATCCAAAATGATTCCGTTTCATGATTGCTAAATTAGTGTTGATCAACATTTACGATTGGCATACTATTGTTTGTAATTTAGCCGTTGAAATACAGGTGCTAACCCAACATGTTAGAATTGCCAGTGAAGAAAAGTAAAGTTACCTTCAGGCTTTAGGAACCTCTCTTGCCAATGCTAAGAACTGCTTCAATTTTAGAAAAAGAAACTTCTGATTATCTTTGACACGTTTTAAAGGATTAGGAAAAAGATGAAAAGCAGCTTACGGCCATACCTCTCTGGTTCCGCCCGATCTCGTCTGATCTCGGAAGCTAAGCAGAGCAGGGCCTGGTTAGTACCTGGATGGAAGACCGCCTGGGAATCCCAGGTGCCGTAAGCTTTTTCACTTCTCTCTCTGAAAGCTGCCCAGCGCCGTAGATTGTACACCTACACAATTGTAAAAAAAAATTCACATTGTAGAAGAGATGCAATAGGAAGAAGATGAAAGGTGGCTTACGTCCATACCATCGTCAGGCCATTTGAGGTGGCGGGGACTGCAATGGCCATTCACCGATTGGCTGGGACCCCTGGGCGGGTCTTCTCTAGTCCATCCAATTTTCGGCATGGGATGTCACAGCCTTCTTTGCATACCCTTATTTAACCCACACAAAGATGCCAACGGCAGGCGTGTCATAATTCATTGACGCATTATAAAGGATTAGGAAAAAGATAAAAAGCAGCTTACGGCCATACCTCTCTGGTTCCGCCCGATCTCGTCTGATCTCGGAAGCTAAGCAGAGCAGGGCCTGGTTAGTACCTGGATGGAAGACCGCCTGGGAATCCCAGGTGCCGTAAGCTTTTTCACTTCTCTCTCCGAAAGCCGCCGAGCGCCGCAGATTGTACACCTACAAATTACAAAAAGAATATCACATTGTTGAAGAGATGCATGTTTAGTGTTGTTTTAACGTTGGATATGAAAGGAAATTAGACAATAATATCCAAAATGATTCCGTTTCATGATTGCTAAATTAGTGTTGATCAACATTTACGATTGGCATACTATTGTTTGTAATTTAGCCGTTGAAATACAGGTGCTAACCCAACATGTTAGAATTGCCAGTGAAGAAAAGTAAAGTTACCTTCAGGCTTTAGGAACCTCTCTTGCCAATGCTAAGAACTGCTTCAATTTTAGAAAAAGAAACTTCTGATTATCTTTGACACGTTTTAAAGGATTAGGAAAAAGATGAAAAGCAGCTTACGGCCATACCTCTCTGGTTCCGCCCGATCTCGTCTGATCTCGGAAGCTAAGCAGAGCAGGGCCTGGTTAGTACCTGGATGGAAGACCGCCTGGGAATCCCAGGTGCCGTAAGCTTTTTCACTTCTCTCTCTGAAAGCCGCCCAGCGCCGTAGATTGTACACCTACACAATTGTAAAAAAAATGTCACATTGTAGAAGAGATGCAATAGGAAGAAGATGAAAGGTGGCTTACGTCCATACCATCGTCAGGCCATTTGAGGTGGCGGGGACTGCAATGGCCATTCACCGATTGGCTGGGACCCCTGGGCGGGTCTTCTCTAGTCCATCCAATTTTCGGCATGGGATGTCACAGCCTTCTTTGCATACCCTTATTTAACCCACACAAAGATGCCAACGGCAGGCGTGTCATAATTCATTGACGCATTATAAAGGATTAGGAAAAAGATAAAAAGCAGCTTACGGCCATACCTCTCTGGTTCCGCCCGATCTCGTCTGATCTCGGAAGCTAAGCAGAGCAGGGCCTGGTTAGTACCTGGATGGAAGACCGCCTGGGAATCCCAGGTGCCGTAAGCTTTTTCACTTCTCTCTCCGAAAGCCGCCGAGCGCCGCAGATTGTACACCTACAAATTACAAAAAGAATATCACATTGTTGAAGAGATGCATGTTTAGTGTTGTTTTAACGTTGGATATGAAAGGAAATTAGACAATATTATCCAAAATGATTCCGTTTCATGATTGCTAAATTAGTGTTGATCAACATTTACGATTGGCATACTATTGTTTGTAATTTAGCCGTTGAAATACAGGTGCTAACCCAACATGTTAGAATTGCCAGTGAAGAAAAGTAAAGTTACCTTCAGGCTTTAGGAACCTCTCTTGCCAATGCTAAGAACTGCTTCAATTTTAGAAAAAGAAACTTCTGATTATCTTTGACACGTTTTAAAGGATTAGGAAAAAGATGAAAAGCAGCTTACGGCCATACCTCTCTGGTTCCGCCCGATCTCGTCTGATCTCGGAAGCTAAGCAGAGCAGGGCCTGGTTAGTACCTGGATGGAAGACCGCCTGGGAATCCCAGGTGCCGTAAGCTTTTTCACTTCTCTCTCTGAAAGCCGCCCAGCGCCGTAGATTGTACACCTACACAATTGTAAAAAAAATGTCACATTGTAGAAGAGATGCAATAGGAAGAAGATGAAAGGTGGCTTACGTCCATACCATCGTCAGGCCATTTGAGGTGGCGGGGACTGCAATGGCCATTCACCGATTGGCTGGGACCCCTGGGCGGGTCTTCTCTAGTCCATCCAATTTTCGGCATGGGATGTCACAGCCTTCTTTGCATACCCTTATTTAACCCACACAAAGATGCCAACGGCAGGCGTGTCATAATTCATTGACGCATTATAAAGGATTAGGAAAAAGATAAAAAGCAGCTTACGGCCATACCTCTCTGGTTCCGCCCGATCTCGTCTGATCTCGGAAGCTAAGCAGAGCAGGGCCTGGTTAGTACCTGGATGGAAGACCGCCTGGGAATCCCAGGTGCCGTAAGCTTTTTCACTTCTCTCTCCGAAAGCCGCCGAGCGCCGCAGATTGTACACCTACAAATTACAAAAAGAATATCACATTGTTGAAGAGATGCATGTTTAGTGTTGTTTTAACGTTGGATATGAAAGGAAATTAGACAATATTATCCAAAATGATTCCGTTTCATGATTGCTAAATTAGTGTTGATCAACATTTACGATTGGCATACTATTGTTTGTAATTTAGCCGTTGAAATACAGGTGCTAACCCAACATGTTAGAATTGCCAGTGAAGAAAAGTAAAGTTACCTTCAGGCTTTAGGAACCTCTCTTGCCAATGCTAAGAACTGCTTCAATTTTAGAAAAAGAAACTTCTGATTATCTTTGACACGTTTTAAAGGATTAGGAAAAAGATGAAAAGCAGCTTACGGCCATACCTCTCTGGTTCCGCCCGATCTCGTCTGATCTCGGAAGCTAAGCAGAGCAGGGCCTGGTTAGTACCTGGATGGAAGACCGCCTGGGAATCCCAGGTGCCGTAAGCTTTTTCACTTCTCTCTCTGAAAGCCGCCCAGCGCCGTAGATTGTACACCTACACAATTGTAAAAAAAATGTCACATTGTAGAAGAGATGCAATAGGAAGAAGATGAAAGGTGGCTTACGTCCATACCATCGTCAGGCCATTTGAGGTGGCGGGGACTGCAATGGCCATTCACCGATTGGCTGGGACCCCTGGGCGGGTCTTCTCTAGTCCATCCAATTTTCGGCATGGGATGTCACAGCCTTCTTTGCATACCCTTATTTAACCCACACAAAGATGCCAACGGCAGGCGTGTCATAATTCATTGACGCATTATAAAGGATTAGGAAAAAGATAAAAAGCAGCTTACGGCCATACCTCTCTGGTTCCGCCCGATCTCGTCTGATCTCGGAAGCTAAGCAGAGCAGGGCCTGGTTAGTACCTGGATGGAAGACCGCCTGGGAATCCCAGGTGCCGTAAGCTTTTTCACTTCTCTCTCCGAAAGCCGCCGAGCGCCGCAGATTGTACACCTACAAATTACAAAAAGAATATCACATTGTTGAAGAGATGCATGTTTAGTGTTGTTTTAACGTTGGATATGAAAGGAAATTAGACAATATTATCCAAAATGATTCCGTTTCATGATTGCTAAATTAGTGTTGATCAACATTTACGATTGGCATACTATTGTTTGTAATTTAGCCGTTGAAATACAGGTGCTAACCCAACATGTTAGAATTGCCAGTGAAGAAAAGTAAAGTTACCTTCAGGCTTTAGGAACCTCTCTTGCCAATGCTAAGAACTGCTTCAATTTTAGAAAAAGAAACTTCTGATTATCTTTGACACGTTTTAAAGGATTAGGAAAAAGATGAAAAGCAGCTTACGGCCATACCTCTCTGGTTCCGCCCGATCTCGTCTGATCTCGGAAGCTAAGCAGAGCAGGGCCTGGTTAGTACCTGGATGGAAGACCGCCTGGGAATCCCAGGTGCCGTAAGCTTTTTCACTTCTCTCTCTGAAAGCCGCCCAGCGCCGTAGATTGTACACCTACACAATTGTAAAAAAAAATTCACATTGTAGAAGAGATGCAATAGGAAGAAGATGAAAGGTGGCTTACGTCCATACCATCGTCAGGCCATTTGAGGTGGCGGGGACTGCAATGGCCATTCACCGATTGGCTGGGACCCCTGGGCGGGTCTTCTCTAGTCCATCCAATTTTCGGCATGGGATGTCACAGCCTTCTTTGCATACCCTTATTTAACCCACACAAAGATGCCAACGGCAGGCGTGTCATAATTCATTGACGCATTATAAAGGATTAGGAAAAAGATAAAAAGCAGCTTACGGCCATACCTCTCTGGTTCCGCCCGATCTCGTCTGATCTCGGAAGCTAAGCAGAGCAGGGCCTGGTTAGTACCTGGATGGAAGACCGCTTGGGAATCCCAGGTGCCGTAAGCTTTTTCACTTCTCTCTCCGAAAGCCGCCGAGCGCCGCAGATTGTACACCTACAAATTACAAAAAGAATATCACATTGTTGAAGAGATGCATGTTTAGTGTTGTTTTAACGTTGGATATGAAAGGAAATTAGACAATAATATCCAAAATGATTCCGTTTCATGATTGCTAAATTAGTGTTGATCAACATTTACGATTGGCATACTATTGTTTGTAATTTAGCCGTTGAAATACAGGTGCTAACCCAACATGTTAGAATTGCCAGTGAAGAAAAGTAAAGTTACCTTCAGGCTTTAGGAACCTCTCTTGCCAATGCTAAGAACTGCTTCAATTTTAGAAAAAGAAACTTCTGATTATCTTTGACACGTTTTAAAGGATTAGGAAAAAGATGAAAAGCAGCTTACGGCCATACCTCTCTGGTTCCGCCCGATCTCGTCTGATCTCGGAAGCTAAGCAGAGCAGGGCCTGGTTAGTACCTGGATGGAAGACCGCCTGGGAATCCCAGGTGCCGTAAGCTTTTTCACTTCTCTCTCTGAAAGCCGCCCAGCGCCGTAGATTGTACACCTACACAATTGTAAAAAAAATGTCACATTGTAGAAGAGATGCAATAGGAAGAAGATGAAAGGTGGCTTACGTCCATACCATCGTCAGGCCATTTGAGGTGGCGGGGACTGCAATGGCCATTCACCGATTGGCTGGGACCCCTGGGCGGGTCTTCTCTAGTCCATCCAATTTTCGGCATGGGATGTCACAGCCTTCTTTGCATACCCTTATTTAACCCACACAAAGATGCCAACGGCAGGCGTGTCATAATTCATTGACGCATTATAAAGGATTAGGAAAAAGATAAAAAGCAGCTTACGGCCATACCTCTCTGGTTCCGCCCGATCTCGTCTGATCTCGGAAGCTAAGCAGAGCAGGGCCTGGTTAGTACCTGGATGGAAGACCGCCTGGGAATCCCAGGTGCCGTAAGCTTTTTCACTTCTCTCTCCGAAAGCCGCCGAGCGCCGCAGATTGTACACCTACAAATTACAAAAAGAATATCACATTGTTGAAGAGATGCATGTTTAGTGTGGTTTTAACGTTGGATATGAAAGGAAATTAGACAATATTATCCAAAATGATTCCGTTTCATGATTGCTAAATTAGTGTTGATCAACATTTACGATTGGCATACTATTGTTTGTAATTTAGCCGTTGAAATACAGGTGCTAACCCAACATGTTAGAATTGCCAGTGAAGAAAAGTAAAGTTACCTTCAGGCTTTAGGAACCTCTCTTGCCAATGCTAAGAACTGCTTCAATTTTAGAAAAAGAAACTTCTGATTATCTTTGACACGTTTTAAAGGATTAGGAAAAAGATGAAAAGCAGCTTACGGCCATACCTCTCTGGTTCCGCGCGATCTCGTCTGATCTCGGAAGCTAAGCAGAGCAGGGCCTGGTTAGTACCTGGATGGAAGACCGCCTGGGAATCCCAGGTGCCGTAAGCTTTTTCACTTCTCTCTCTGAAAGCCGCCCAGCGCCGTAGATTGTACACCTACACAATTGTAAAAAAAAATTCACATTGTAGAAGAGATGCAATAGGAAGAAGATGAAAGGTGGCTTACGTCCATACCATCGTCAGGCCATTTGAGGTGGCGGGGACTGCAATGGCCATTCACCGATTGGCTGGGACCCCTGGGCGGGTCTTCTCTAGTCCATCCAATTTTCGGCATGGGATGTCACAGCCTTCTTTGCATACCCTTATTTAACCCACACAAAGATGCCAACGGCAGGCGTGTCATAATTCATTGACGCATTATAAAGGATTAGGAAAAAGATAAAAAGCAGCTTACGGCCATACCTCTCTGGTTCCGCCCGATCTCGTCTGATCTCGGAAGCTAAGCAGAGCAGGGCCTGGTTAGTACCTGGATGGAAGACCGCCTGGGAATCCCAGGTGCCGTAAGCTTTTTCACTTCTCTCTCCGAAAGCCGCCGAGCGCCGCAGATTGTACACCTACAAATTACAAAAAGAATATCACATTGTTGAAGAGATGCATGTTTAGTGTTGTTTTAACGTTGGATATGAAAGGAAATTAGACAATATTATCCAAAATGATTCCGTTTCATGATTGCTAAATTAGTGTTGATCAACATTTACGATTGGCATACTATTGTTTGTAATTTAGCCGTTGAAATACAGGTGCTAACCCAACATGTTAGAATTGCCAGTGAAGAAAAGTAAAGTTACCTTCAGGCTTTAGGAACCTCTCTTGCCAATGCTAAGAACTGCTTCAATTTTAGAAAAAGAAACTTCTGATTATCTTTGACACGTTTTAAAGGATTAGGAAAAAGATGAAAAGCAGCTTACGGCCATACCTCTCTGGTTCCGCCCGATCTCGTCTGATCTCGGAAGCTAAGCAGAGCAGGGCCTGGTTAGTACCTGGATGGAAGACCGCCTGGGAATCCCAGGTGCCGTAAGCTTTTTCACTTCTCTCTCTGAAAGCCGCCCAGCGCCGTAGATTGTACACCTACACAATTGTAAAAAAAAATTCACATTGTAGAAGAGATGCAATAGGAAGAAGATGAAAGGTGGCTTACGTCCATACCATCGTCAGGCCATTTGAGGTGGCGGGGACTGCAATGGCCATTCACCGATTGGCTGGGACCCCTGGGCGGGTCTTCTCTAGTCCATCCAATTTTCGGCATGGGATGTCACAGCCTTCTTTGCATACCCTTATTTAACCCACACAAAGATGCCAACGGCAGGCGTGTCATAATTCATTGACGCATTATAAAGGATTAGGAAAAAGATAAAAAGCAGCTTACGGCCATACCTCTCTGGTTCCGCCCGATCTCGTCTGATCTCGGAAGCTAAGCAGAGCAGGGCCTGGTTAGTACCTGGATGGAAGACCGCTTGGGAATCCCAGGTGCCGTAAGCTTTTTCACTTCTCTCTCCGAAAGCCGCCGAGCGCCGCAGATTGTACACCTACAAATTACAAAAAGAATATCACATTGTTGAAGAGATGCATGTTTAGTGTTGTTTTAACGTTGGATATGAAAGGAAATTAGACAATAATATCCAAAATGATTCCGTTTCATGATTGCTAAATTAGTGTTGATCAACATTTACGATTGGCATACTATTGTTTGTAATTTAGCCGTTGAAATACAGGTGCTAACCCAACATGTTAGAATTGCCAGTGAAGAAAAGTAAAGTTACCTTCAGGCTTTAGGAACCTCTCTTGCCAATGCTAAGAACTGCTTCAATTTTAGAAAAAGAAACTTCTGATTATCTTTGACACGTTTTAAAGGATTAGGAAAAAGATGAAAAGCAGCTTACGGCCATACCTCTCTGGTTCCGCCCGATCTCGTCTGATCTCGGAAGCTAAGCAGAGCAGGGCCTGGTTAGTACCTGGATGGAAGACCGCCTGGGAATCCCAGGTGCCGTAAGCTTTTTCACTTCTCTCTCTGAAAGCCGCCCAGCGCCGTAGATTGTACACCTACACAATTGTAAAAAAAATGTCACATTGTAGAAGAGATGCAATAGGAAGAAGATGAAAGGTGGCTTACGTCCATACCATCGTCAGGCCATTTGAGGTGGCGGGGACTGCAATGGCCATTCACCGATTGGCTGGGACCCCTGGGCGGGTCTTCTCTAGTCCATCCAATTTTCGGCATGGGATGTCACAGCCTTCTTTGCATACCCTTATTTAACCCACACAAAGATGCCAACGGCAGGCGTGTCATAATTCATTGACGCATTATAAAGGATTAGGAAAAAGATAAAAAGCAGCTTACGGCCATACCTCTCTGGTTCCGCCCGATCTCGTCTGATCTCGGAAGCTAAGCAGAGCAGGGCCTGGTTAGTACCTGGATGGAAGACCGCCTGGGAATCCCAGGTGCCGTAAGCTTTTTCACTTCTCTCTCCGAAAGCCGCCGAGCGCCGCAGATTGTACACCTACAAATTACAAAAAGAATATCACATTGTTGAAGAGATGCATGTTTAGTGTGGTTTTAACGTTGGATATGAAAGGAAATTAGACAATATTATCCAAAATGATTCCGTTTCATGATTGCTAAATTAGTGTTGATCAACATTTACGATTGGCATACTATTGTTTGTAATTTAGCCGTTGAAATACAGGTGCTAACCCAACATGTTAGAATTGCCAGTGAAGAAAAGTAAAGTTACCTTCAGGCTTTAGGAACCTCTCTTGCCAATGCTAAGAACTGCTTCAATTTTAGAAAAAGAAACTTCTGATTATCTTTGACACGTTTTAAAGGATTAGGAAAAAGATGAAAAGCAGCTTACGGCCATACCTCTCTGGTTCCGCGCGATCTCGTCTGATCTCGGAAGCTAAGCAGAGCAGGGCCTGGTTAGTACCTGGATGGAAGACCGCCTGGGAATCCCAGGTGCCGTAAGCTTTTTCACTTCTCTCTCTGAAAGCCGCCCAGCGCCGTAGATTGTACACCTACACAATTGTAAAAAAAAATTCACATTGTAGAAGAGATGCAATAGGAAGAAGATGAAAGGTGGCTTACGTCCATACCATCGTCAGGCCATTTGAGGTGGCGGGGACTGCAATGGCCATTCACCGATTGGCTGGGACCCCTGGGCGGGTCTTCTCTAGTCCATCCAATTTTCGGCATGGGATGTCACAGCCTTCTTTGCATACCCTTATTTAACCCACACAAAGATGCCAACGGCAGGCGTGTCATAATTCATTGACGCATTATAAAGGATTAGGAAAAAGATAAAAAGCAGCTTACGGCCATACCTCTCTGGTTCCGCCCGATCTCGTCTGATCTCGGAAGCTAAGCAGAGCAGGGCCTGGTTAGTACCTGGATGGAAGACCGCCTGGGAATCCCAGGTGCCGTAAGCTTTTTCACTTCTCTCTCCGAAAGCCGCCGAGCGCCGCAGATTGTACACCTACAAATTACAAAAAGAATATCACATTGTTGAAGAGATGCATGTTTAGTGTTGTTTTAACGTTGGATATGAAAGGAAATTAGACAATATTATCCAAAATGATTCCGTTTCATGATTGCTAAATTAGTGTTGATCAACATTTACGATTGGCATACTATTGTTTGTAATTTAGCCGTTGAAATACAGGTGCTAACCCAACATGTTAGAATTGCCAGTGAAGAAAAGTAAAGTTACCTTCAGGCTTTAGGAACCTCTCTTGCCAATGCTAAGAACTGCTTCAATTTTAGAAAAAGAAACTTCTGATTATCTTTGACACGTTTTAAAGGATTAGGAAAAAGATGAAAAGCAGCTTACGGCCATACCTCTCTGGTTCCGCCCGATCTCGTCTGATCTCGGAAGCTAAGCAGAGCAGGGCCTGGTTAGTACCTGGATGGAAGACCGCCTGGGAATCCCAGGTGCCGTAAGCTTTTTCACTTCTCTCTCTGAAAGCCGCCCAGCGCCGTAGATTGTACACCTACACAATTGTAAAAAAAAATTCACATTGTAGAAGAGATGCAATAGGAAGAAGATGAAAGGTGGCTTACGTCCATACCATCGTCAGGCCATTTGAGGTGGCGGGGACTGCAATGGCCATTCACCGATTGGCTGGGACCCCTGGGCGGGTCTTCTCTAGTCCATCCAATTTTCGGCATGGGATGTCACAGCCTTCTTTGCATACCCTTATTTAACCCACACAAAGATGCCAACGGCAGGCGTGTCATAATTCATTGACGCATTATAAAGGATTAGGAAAAAGATAAAAAGCAGCTTACGGCCATACCTCTCTGGTTCCGCCCGATCTCGTCTGATCTCGGAAGCTAAGCAGAGCAGGGCCTGGTTAGTACCTGGATGGAAGACCGCCTGGGAATCCCAGGTGCCGTAAGCTTTTTCACTTCTCTCTCCGAAAGCCGCCGAGCGCCGCAGATTGTACACCTACAAATTACAAAAAGAATATCACATTGTTGAAGAGATGCATGTTTAGTGTTGTTTTAACGTTGGATATGAAAGGAAATTAGACAATAATATCCAAAATGATTCCGTTTCATGATTGCTAAATTAGTGTTGATCAACATTTACGATTGGCATACTATTGTTTGTAATTTAGCCGTTGAAATACAGGTGCTAACCCAACATGTTAGAATTGCCAGTGAAGAAAAGTAAAGTTACCTTCAGGCTTTAGGAACCTCTCTTGCCAATGCTAAGAACTGCTTCAATTTTAGAAAAAGAAACTTCTGATTATCTTTGACACGTTTTAAAGGATTAGGAAAAAGATGAAAAGCAGCTTACGGCCATACCTCTCTGGTTCCGCCCGATCTCGTCTGATCTCGGAAGCTAAGCAGAGCAGGGCCTGGTTAGTACCTGGATGGAAGACCGCCTGGGAATCCCAGGTGCCGTAAGCTTTTTCACTTCTCTCTCTGAAAGCCGCCCAGCGCCGTAGATTGTACACCTACACAATTGTAAAAAAAATGTCACATTGTAGAAGAGATGCAATAGGAAGAAGATGAAAGGTGGCTTACGTCCATACCATCGTCAGGCCATTTGAGGTGGCGGGACTGCAATGGCCATTCACCGATTGGCTGGGACCCCTGGGCGGGTCTTCTCTAGTCCATCCAATTTTCGGCATGGGATGTCACAGCCTTCTTTGCATACCCTTATTTAACCCACACAAAGATGCCAACGGCAGGCGTGTCATAATTCATTGACGCATTATAAAGGATTAGGAAAAAGATAAAAAGCAGCTTACGGCCATACCTCTCTGGTTCCGCCCGATCTCGTCTGATCTCGGAAGCTAAGCAGAGCAGGGCCTGGTTAGTACCTGGATGGAAGACCGCCTGGGAATCCCAGGTGCCGTAAGCTTTTTCACTTCTCTCTCCGAAAGCCGCCGAGCGCCGCAGATTGTACACCTACAAATTACAAAAAGAATATCACATTGTTGAAGAGATGCATGTTTAGTGTTGTTTTAACGTTGGATATGAAAGGAAATTAGACAATATTATCCAAAATGATTCCGTTTCATGATTGCTAAATTAGTGTTGATCAACATTTACGATTGGCATACTATTGTTTGTAATTTAGCCGTTGAAATACAGGTGCTAACCCAACATGTTAGAATTGCCAGTGAAGAAAAGTAAAGTTACCTTCAGGCTTTAGGAACCTCTCTTGCCAATGCTAAGAACTGCTTCAATTTTAGAAAAAGAAACTTCTGATTATCTTTGACACGTTTTAAAGGATTAGGAAAAAGATGAAAAGCAGCTTACGGCCATACCTCTCTGGTTCCGCCCGATCTCGTCTGATCTCGGAAGCTAAGCAGAGCAGGGCCTGGTTAGTACCTGGATGGAAGACCGCCTGGGAATCCCAGGTGCCGTAAGCTTTTTCACTTCTCTCTCTGAAAGCCGCCCAGCGCCGTAGATTGTACACCTACACAATTGTAAAAAAAAATTCACATTGTAGAAGAGATGCAATAGGAAGAAGATGAAAGGTGGCTTACGTCCATACCATCGTCAGGCCATTTGAGGTGGCGGGGACTGCAATGGCCATTCACCGATTGGCTGGGACCCCTGGGCGGGTCTTCTCTAGTCCATCCAATTTTCGGCATGGGATGTCACAGCCTTCTTTGCATACCCTTATTTAACCCACACAAAGATGCCAACGGCAGGCGTGTCATAATTCATTGACGCATTATAAAGGATTAGGAAAAAGATGAAAAGCAGCTTACGGCCATACCTCTCTGGTTCCGCCCGATCTCGTCTGATCTCGGAAGCTAAGCAGAGCAGGGCCTGGTTAGTACCTGGATGGAAGACCGCCTGGGAATCCCAGGTGCCGTAAGCTTTTTCACTTCTCTCTCTGAAAGCCGCCCAGCGCCGTAGATTGTACACCTACACAATTGTAAAAAAAAATTCACATTGTAGAAGAGATGCAATAGGAAGAAGATGAAAGGTGGCTTACGTCCATACCATCGTCAGGCCATTTGAGGTGGCGGGGACTGCAATGGCCATTCACCGATTGGCTGGGACCCCTGGGCGGGTCTTCTCTAGTCCATCCAATTTTCGGCATGGGATGTCACAGCCTTCTTTGCATACCCTTATTTAACCCACACAAAGATGCCAACGGCAGGCGTGTCATAATTCATTGACGCATTATAAAGGATTAGGAAAAAGATAAAAAGCAGCTTACGGCCATACCTCTCTGGTTCCGCCCGATCTCGTCTGATCTCGGAAGCTAAGCAGAGCAGGGCCTGGTTAGTACCTGGATGGAAGACCGCCTGGGAATCCCAGGTGCCGTAAGCTTTTTCACTTCTCTCTCCGAAAGCCGCCGAGCGCCGCAGATTGTACACCTACAAATTACAAAAAGAATATCACATTGTTGAAGAGATGCATGTTTAGTGTTGTTTTAACGTTGGATATGAAAGGAAATTAGACAATATTATCCAAAATGATTCCGTTTCATGATTGCTAAATTAGTGTTGATCAACATTTACGATTGGCATACTATTGTTTGTAATTTAGCCGTTGAAATACAGGTGCTAACCCAACATGTTAGAATTGCCAGTGAAGAAAAGTAAAGTTACCTTCAGGCTTTAGGAACCTCTCTTGCCAATGCTAAGAACTGCTTCAATTTTAGAAAAAGAAACTTCTGATTATCTTTGACACGTTTTAAAGGATTAGGAAAAAGATGAAAAGCAGCTTACGGCCATACCTCTCTGGTTCCGCCCGATCTCGTCTGATCTCGGAAGCTAAGCAGAGCAGGGCCTGGTTAGTACCTGGATGGAAGACCGCCTGGGAATCCCAGGTGCCGTAAGCTTTTTCACTTCTCTCTCTGAAAGCCGCCCAGCGCCGTAGATTGTACACCTACACAATTGTAAAAAAAATGTCACATTGTAGAAGAGATGCAATAGGAAGAAGATGAAAGGTGGCTTACGTCCATACCATCGTCAGGCCATTTGAGGTGGCGGGGACTGCAATGGCCATTCACCGATTGGCTGGGACCCCTGGGCGGGTCTTCTCTAGTCCATCCAATTTTCGGCATGGGATGTCACAGCCTTCTTTGCATACCCTTATTTAACCCACACAAAGATGCCAACGGCAGGCGTGTCATAATTCATTGACGCATTATAAAGGATTAGGAAAAAGATAAAAAGCAGCTTACGGCCATACCTCTCTGGTTCCGCCCGATCTCGTCTGATCTCGGAAGCTAAGCAGAGCAGGGCCTGGTTAGTACCTGGATGGAAGACCGCCTGGGAATCCCAGGTGCCGTAAGCTTTTTCACTTCTCTCTCCGAAAGCCGCCGAGCGCCGCAGATTGTACACCTACAAATTACAAAAAGAATATCACATTGTTGAAGAGATGCATGTTTAGTGTTGTTTTAACGTTGGATATGAAAGGAAATTAGACAATATTATCCAAAATGATTCCGTTTCATGATTGCTAAATTAGTGTTGATCAACATTTACGATTGGCATACTATTGTTTGTAATTTAGCCGTTGAAATACAGGTGCTAACCCAACATGTTAGAATTGCCAGTGAAGAAAAGTAAAGTTACCTTCAGGCTTTAGGAACCTCTCTTGCCAATGCTAAGAACTGCTTCAATTTTAGAAAAAGAAACTTCTGATTATCTTTGACACGTTTTAAAGGATTAGGAAAAAGATGAAAAGCAGCTTACGGCCATACCTCTCTGGTTCCGCCCGATCTCGTCTGATCTCGGAAGCTAAGCAGAGCAGGGCCTGGTTAGTACCTGGATGGAAGACCGCCTGGGAATCCCAGGTGCCGTAAGCTTTTTCACTTCTCTCTCTGAAAGCCGCCCAGCGCCGTAGATTGTACACCTACACAATTGTAAAAAAAATGTCACATTGTAGAAGAGATGCAATAGGAAGAAGATGAAAGGTGGCTTACGTCCATACCATCGTCAGGCCATTTGAGGTGGCGGGGACTGCAATGGCCATTCACCGATTGGCTGGGACCCCTGGGCGGGTCTTCTCTAGTCCATCCAATTTTCGGCATGGGATGTCACAGCCTTCTTTGCATACCCTTATTTAACCCACACAAAGATGCCAACGGCAGGCGTGTCATAATTCATTGACGCATTATAAAGGATTAGGAAAAAGATAAAAAGCAGCTTACGGCCATACCTCTCTGGTTCCGCCCGATCTCGTCTGATCTCGGAAGCTAAGCAGAGCAGGGCCTGGTTAGTACCTGGATGGAAGACCGCCTGGGAATCCCAGGTGCCGTAAGCTTTTTCACTTCTCTCTCTGAAAGCCGCCCAGCGCCGTAGATTGTACACCTACACAATTGTAAAAAAAATGTCACATTGTAGAAGAGATGCAATAGGAAGAAGATGAAAGGTGGCTTACGTCCATACCATCGTCAGGCCATTTGAGGTGGCGGGGACTGCAATGGCCATTCACCGATTGGCTGGGACCCCTGGGCGGGTCTTCTCTAGTCCATCCAATTTTCGGCATGGGATGTCACAGCCTTCTTTGCATACCCTTATTTAACCCACACAAAGATGCCAACGGCAGGCGTGTCATAATTCATTGACGCATTATAAAGGATTAGGAAAAAGATAAAAAGCAGCTTACGGCCATACCTCTCTGGTTCCGCCCGATCTCGTCTGATCTCGGAAGCTAAGCAGAGCAGGGCCTGGTTAGTACCTGGATGGAAGACCGCTTGGGAATCCCAGGTGCCGTAAGCTTTTTCACTTCTCTCTCCGAAAGCCGCCGAGCGCCGCAGATTGTACACCTACAAATTACAAAAAGAATATCACATTGTTGAAGAGATGCATGTTTAGTGTTGTTTTAACGTTGGATATGAAAGGAAATTAGACAATAATATCCAAAATGATTCCGTTTCATGATTGCTAAATTAGTGTTGATCAACATTTACGATTGGCATACTATTGTTTGTAATTTAGCCGTTGAAATACAGGTGCTAACCCAACATGTTAGAATTGCCAGTGAAGAAAAGTAAAGTTACCTTCAGGCTTTAGGAACCTCTCTTGCCAATGCTAAGAACTGCTTCAATTTTAGAAAAAGAAACTTCTGATTATCTTTGACACGTTTTAAAGGATTAGGAAAAAGATGAAAAGCAGCTTACGGCCATACCTCTCTGGTTCCGCCCGATCTCGTCTGATCTCGGAAGCTAAGCAGAGCAGGGCCTGGTTAGTACCTGGATGGAAGACCGCCTGGGAATCCCAGGTGCCGTAAGCTTTTTCACTTCTCTCTCTGAAAGCCGCCCAGCGCCGTAGATTGTACACCTACACAATTGTAAAAAAAATGTCACATTGTAGAAGAGATGCAATAGGAAGAAGATGAAAGGTGGCTTACGTCCATACCATCGTCAGGCCATTTGAGGTGGCGGGGACTGCAATGGCCATTCACCGATTGGCTGGGACCCCTGGGCGGGTCTTCTCTAGTCCATCCAATTTTCGGCATGGGATGTCACAGCCTTCTTTGCATACCCTTATTTAACCCACACAAAGATGCCAACGGCAGGCGTGTCATAATTCATTGACGCATTATAAAGGATTAGGAAAAAGATAAAAAGCAGCTTACGGCCATACCTCTCTGGTTCCGCCCGATCTCGTCTGATCTCGGAAGCTAAGCAGAGCAGGGCCTGGTTAGTACCTGGATGGAAGACCGCCTGGGAATCCCAGGTGCCGTAAGCTTTTTCACTTCTCTCTCCGAAAGCCGCCGAGCGCCGCAGATTGTACACCTACAAATTACAAAAAGAATATCACATTGTTGAAGAGATGCATGTTTAGTGTGGTTTTAACGTTGGATATGAAAGGAAATTAGACAATATTATCCAAAATGATTCCGTTTCATGATTGCTAAATTAGTGTTGATCAACATTTACGATTGGCATACTATTGTTTGTAATTTAGCCGTTGAAATACAGGTGCTAACCCAACATGTTAGAATTGCCAGTGAAGAAAAGTAAAGTTACCTTCAGGCTTTAGGAACCTCTCTTGCCAATGCTAAGAACTGCTTCAATTTTAGAAAAAGAAACTTCTGATTATCTTTGACACGTTTTAAAGGATTAGGAAAAAGATGAAAAGCAGCTTACGGCCATACCTCTCTGGTTCCGCGCGATCTCGTCTGATCTCGGAAGCTAAGCAGAGCAGGGCCTGGTTAGTACCTGGATGGAAGACCGCCTGGGAATCCCAGGTGCCGTAAGCTTTTTCACTTCTCTCTCTGAAAGCCGCCCAGCGCCGTAGATTGTACACCTACACAATTGTAAAAAAAAATTCACATTGTAGAAGAGATGCAATAGGAAGAAGATGAAAGGTGGCTTACGTCCATACCATCGTCAGGCCATTTGAGGTGGCGGGGACTGCAATGGCCATTCACCGATTGGCTGGGACCCCTGGGCGGGTCTTCTCTAGTCCATCCAATTTTCGGCATGGGATGTCACAGCCTTCTTTGCATACCCTTATTTAACCCACACAAAGATGCCAACGGCAGGCGTGTCATAATTCATTGACGCATTATAAAGGATTAGGAAAAAGATAAAAAGCAGCTTACGGCCATACCTCTCTGGTTCCGCCCGATCTCGTCTGATCTCGGAAGCTAAGCAGAGCAGGGCCTGGTTAGTACCTGGATGGAAGACCGCCTGGGAATCCCAGGTGCCGTAAGCTTTTTCACTTCTCTCTCCGAAAGCCGCCGAGCGCCGCAGATTGTACACCTACAAATTACAAAAAGAATATCACATTGTTGAAGAGATGCATGTTTAGTGTTGTTTTAACGTTGGATATGAAAGGAAATTAGACAATATTATCCAAAATGATTCCGTTTCATGATTGCTAAATTAGTGTTGATCAACATTTACGATTGGCATACTATTGTTTGTAATTTAGCCGTTGAAATACAGGTGCTAACCCAACATGTTAGAATTGCCAGTGAAGAAAAGTAAAGTTACCTTCAGGCTTTAGGAACCTCTCTTGCCAATGCTAAGAACTGCTTCAATTTTAGAAAAAGAAACTTCTGATTATCTTTGACACGTTTTAAAGGATTAGGAAAAAGATGAAAAGCAGCTTACGGCCATACCTCTCTGGTTCCGCCCGATCTCGTCTGATCTCGGAAGCTAAGCAGAGCAGGGCCTGGTTAGTACCTGGATGGAAGACCGCCTGGGAATCCCAGGTGCCGTAAGCTTTTTCACTTCTCTCTCTGAAAGCCGCCCAGCGCCGTAGATTGTACACCTACACAATTGTAAAAAAAATGTCACATTGTAGAAGAGATGCAATAGGAAGAAGATGAAAGGTGGCTTACGTCCATACCATCGTCAGGCCATTTGAGGTGGCGGGGACTGCAATGGCCATTCACCGATTGGCTGGGACCCCTGGGCGGGTCTTCTCTAGTCCATCCAATTTTCGGCATGGGATGTCACAGCCTTCTTTGCATACCCTTATTTAACCCACACAAAGATGCCAACGGCAGGCGTGTCATAATTCATTGACGCATTATAAAGGATTAGGAAAAAGATAAAAAGCAGCTTACGGCCATACCTCTCTGGTTCCGCCCGATCTCGTCTGATCTCGGAAGCTAAGCAGAGCAGGGCCTGGTTAGTACCTGGATGGAAGACCGCCTGGGAATCCCAGGTGCCGTAAGCTTTTTCACTTCTCTCTCCGAAAGCCGCCGAGCGCCGCAGATTGTACACCTACAAATTACAAAAAGAATATCACATTGTTGAAGAGATGCATGTTTAGTGTTGTTTTAACGTTGGATATGAAAGGAAATTAGACAATAATATCCAAAATGATTCCGTTTCATGATTGCTAAATTAGTGTTGATCAACATTTACGATTGGCATACTATTGTTTGTAATTTAGCCGTTGAAATACAGGTGCTAACCCAACATGTTAGAATTGCCAGTGAAGAAAAGTAAAGTTACCTTCAGGCTTTAGGAACCTCTCTTGCCAATGCTAAGAACTGCTTCAATTTTAGAAAAAGAAACTTCTGATTATCTTTGACACGTTTTAAAGGATTAGGAAAAAGATGAAAAGCAGCTTACGGCCATACCTCTCTGGTTCCGCCCGATCTCGTCTGATCTCGGAAGCTAAGCAGAGCAGGGCCTGGTTAGTACCTGGATGGAAGACCGCCTGGGAATCCCAGGTGCCGTAAGCTTTTTCACTTCTCTCTCTGAAAGCCGCCCAGCGCCGTAGATTGTACACCTACACAATTGTAAAAAAAATGTCACATTGTAGAAGAGATGCAATAGGAAGAAGATGAAAGGTGGCTTACGTCCATACCATCGTCAGGCCATTTGAGGTGGCGGGACTGCAATGGCCATTCACCGATTGGCTGGGACCCCTGGGCGGGTCTTCTCTAGTCCATCCAATTTTCGGCATGGGATGTCACAGCCTTCTTTGCATACCCTTATTTAACCCACACAAAGATGCCAACGGCAGGCGTGTCATAATTCATTGACGCATTATAAAGGATTAGGAAAAAGATAAAAAGCAGCTTACGGCCATACCTCTCTGGTTCCGCCCGATCTCGTCTGATCTCGGAAGCTAAGCAGAGCAGGGCCTGGTTAGTACCTGGATGGAAGACCGCCTGGGAATCCCAGGTGCCGTAAGCTTTTTCACTTCTCTCTCCGAAAGCCGCCGAGCGCCGCAGATTGTACACCTACAAATTACAAAAAGAATATCACATTGTTGAAGAGATGCATGTTTAGTGTTGTTTTAACGTTGGATATGAAAGGAAATTAGACAATATTATCCAAAATGATTCCGTTTCATGATTGCTAAATTAGTGTTGATCAACATTTACGATTGGCATACTATTGTTTGTAATTTAGCCGTTGAAATACAGGTGCTAACCCAACATGTTAGAATTGCCAGTGAAGAAAAGTAAAGTTACCTTCAGGCTTTAGGAACCTCTCTTGCCAATGCTAAGAACTGCTTCAATTTTAGAAAAAGAAACTTCTGATTATCTTTGACACGTTTTAAAGGATTAGGAAAAAGATGAAAAGCAGCTTACGGCCATACCTCTCTGGTTCCGCCCGATCTCGTCTGATCTCGGAAGCTAAGCAGAGCAGGGCCTGGTTAGTACCTGGATGGAAGACCGCCTGGGAATCCCAGGTGCCGTAAGCTTTTTCACTTCTCTCTCTGAAAGCCGCCCAGCGCCGTAGATTGTACACCTACACAATTGTAAAAAAAAATTCACATTGTAGAAGAGATGCAATAGGAAGAAGATGAAAGGTGGCTTACGTCCATACCATCGTCAGGCCATTTGAGGTGGCGGGGACTGCAATGGCCATTCACCGATTGGCTGGGACCCCTGGGCGGGTCTTCTCTAGTCCATCCAATTTTCGGCATGGGATGTCACAGCCTTCTTTGCATACCCTTATTTAACCCACACAAAGATGCCAACGGCAGGCGTGTCATAATTCATTGACGCATTATAAAGGATTAGGAAAAAGATGAAAAGCAGCTTACGGCCATACCTCTCTGGTTCCGCCCGATCTCGTCTGATCTCGGAAGCTAAGCAGAGCAGGGCCTGGTTAGTACCTGGATGGAAGACCGCCTGGGAATCCCAGGTGCCGTAAGCTTTTTCACTTCTCTCTCTGAAAGCCGCCCAGCGCCGTAGATTGTACACCTACACAATTGTAAAAAAAAATTCACATTGTAGAAGAGATGCAATAGGAAGAAGATGAAAGGTGGCTTACGTCCATACCATCGTCAGGCCATTTGAGGTGGCGGGGACTGCAATGGCCATTCACCGATTGGCTGGGACCCCTGGGCGGGTCTTCTCTAGTCCATCCAATTTTCGGCATGGGATGTCACAGCCTTCTTTGCATACCCTTATTTAACCCACACAAAGATGCCAACGGCAGGCGTGTCATAATTCATTGACGCATTATAAAGGATTAGGAAAAAGATAAAAAGCAGCTTACGGCCATACCTCTCTGGTTCCGCCCGATCTCGTCTGATCTCGGAAGCTAAGCAGAGCAGGGCCTGGTTAGTACCTGGATGGAAGACCGCCTGGGAATCCCAGGTGCCGTAAGCTTTTTCACTTCTCTCTCCGAAAGCCGCCGAGCGCCGCAGATTGTACACCTACAAATTACAAAAAGAATATCACATTGTTGAAGAGATGCATGTTTAGTGTTGTTTTAACGTTGGATATGAAAGGAAATTAGACAATATTATCCAAAATGATTCCGTTTCATGATTGCTAAATTAGTGTTGATCAACATTTACGATTGGCATACTATTGTTTGTAATTTAGCCGTTGAAATACAGGTGCTAACCCAACATGTTAGAATTGCCAGTGAAGAAAAGTAAAGTTACCTTCAGGCTTTAGGAACCTCTCTTGCCAATGCTAAGAACTGCTTCAATTTTAGAAAAAGAAACTTCTGATTATCTTTGACACGTTTTAAAGGATTAGGAAAAAGATGAAAAGCAGCTTACGGCCATACCTCTCTGGTTCCGCCCGATCTCGTCTGATCTCGGAAGCTAAGCAGAGCAGGGCCTGGTTAGTACCTGGATGGAAGACCGCCTGGGAATCCCAGGTGCCGTAAGCTTTTTCACTTCTCTCTCTGAAAGCCGCCCAGCGCCGTAGATTGTACACCTACACAATTGTAAAAAAAATGTCACATTGTAGAAGAGATGCAATAGGAAGAAGATGAAAGGTGGCTTACGTCCATACCATCGTCAGGCCATTTGAGGTGGCGGGGACTGCAATGGCCATTCACCGATTGGCTGGGACCCCTGGGCGGGTCTTCTCTAGTCCATCCAATTTTCGGCATGGGATGTCACAGCCTTCTTTGCATACCCTTATTTAACCCACACAAAGATGCCAACGGCAGGCGTGTCATAATTCATTGACGCATTATAAAGGATTAGGAAAAAGATAAAAAGCAGCTTACGGCCATACCTCTCTGGTTCCGCCCGATCTCGTCTGATCTCGGAAGCTAAGCAGAGCAGGGCCTGGTTAGTACCTGGATGGAAGACCGCCTGGGAATCCCAGGTGCCGTAAGCTTTTTCACTTCTCTCTCCGAAAGCCGCCGAGCGCCGCAGATTGTACACCTACAAATTACAAAAAGAATATCACATTGTTGAAGAGATGCATGTTTAGTGTTGTTTTAACGTTGGATATGAAAGGAAATTAGACAATATTATCCAAAATGATTCCGTTTCATGATTGCTAAATTAGTGTTGATCAACATTTACGATTGGCATACTATTGTTTGTAATTTAGCCGTTGAAATACAGGTGCTAACCCAACATGTTAGAATTGCCAGTGAAGAAAAGTAAAGTTACCTTCAGGCTTTAGGAACCTCTCTTGCCAATGCTAAGAACTGCTTCAATTTTAGAAAAAGAAACTTCTGATTATCTTTGACACGTTTTAAAGGATTAGGAAAAAGATGAAAAGCAGCTTACGGCCATACCTCTCTGGTTCCGCCCGATCTCGTCTGATCTCGGAAGCTAAGCAGAGCAGGGCCTGGTTAGTACCTGGATGGAAGACCGCCTGGGAATCCCAGGTGCCGTAAGCTTTTTCACTTCTCTCTCTGAAAGCCGCCCAGCGCCGTAGATTGTACACCTACACAATTGTAAAAAAAATGTCACATTGTAGAAGAGATGCAATAGGAAGAAGATGAAAGGTGGCTTACGTCCATACCATCGTCAGGCCATTTGAGGTGGCGGGGACTGCAATGGCCATTCACCGATTGGCTGGGACCCCTGGGCGGGTCTTCTCTAGTCCATCCAATTTTCGGCATGGGATGTCACAGCCTTCTTTGCATACCCTTATTTAACCCACACAAAGATGCCAACGGCAGGCGTGTCATAATTCATTGACGCATTATAAAGGATTAGGAAAAAGATAAAAAGCAGCTTACGGCCATACCTCTCTGGTTCCGCCCGATCTCGTCTGATCTCGGAAGCTAAGCAGAGCAGGGCCTGGTTAGTACCTGGATGGAAGACCGCCTGGGAATCCCAGGTGCCGTAAGCTTTTTCACTTCTCTCTCTGAAAGCCGCCCAGCGCCGTAGATTGTACACCTACACAATTGTAAAAAAAATGTCACATTGTAGAAGAGATGCAATAGGAAGAAGATGAAAGGTGGCTTACGTCCATACCATCGTCAGGCCATTTGAGGTGGCGGGGACTGCAATGGCCATTCACCGATTGGCTGGGACCCCTGGGCGGGTCTTCTCTAGTCCATCCAATTTTCGGCATGGGATGTCACAGCCTTCTTTGCATACCCTTATTTAACCCACACAAAGATGCCAACGGCAGGCGTGTCATAATTCATTGACGCATTATAAAGGATTAGGAAAAAGATAAAAAGCAGCTTACGGCCATACCTCTCTGGTTCCGCCCGATCTCGTCTGATCTCGGAAGCTAAGCAGAGCAGGGCCTGGTTAGTACCTGGATGGAAGACCGCCTGGGAATCCCAGGTGCCGTAAGCTTTTTCACTTCTCTCTCCGAAAGCCGCCGAGCGCCGCAGATTGTACACCTACAAATTACAAAAAGAATATCACATTGTTGAAGAGATGCATGTTTAGTGTTGTTTTAACGTTGGATATGAAAGGAAATTAGACAATATTATCCAAAATGATTCCGTTTCATGATTGCTAAATTAGTGTTGATCAACATTTACGATTGGCATACTATTGTTTGTAATTTAGCCGTTGAAATACAGGTGCTAACCCAACATGTTAGAATTGCCAGTGAAGAAAAGTAAAGTTACCTTCAGGCTTTAGGAACCTCTCTTGCCAATGCTAAGAACTGCTTCAATTTTAGAAAAAGAAACTTCTGATTATCTTTGACACGTTTTAAAGGATTAGGAAAAAGATGAAAAGCAGCTTACGGCCATACCTCTCTGGTTCCGCCCGATCTCGTCTGATCTCGGAAGCTAAGCAGAGCAGGGCCTGGTTAGTACCTGGATGGAAGACCGCCTGGGAATCCCAGGTGCCGTAAGCTTTTTCACTTCTCTCTCTGAAAGCCGCCCAGCGCCGTAGATTGTACACCTACACAATTGTAAAAAAAAATTCACATTGTAGAAGAGATGCAATAGGAAGAAGATGAAAGGTGGCTTACGTCCATACCATCGTCAGGCCATTTGAGGTGGCGGGGACTGCAATGGCCATTCACCGATTGGCTGGGACCCCTGGGCGGGTCTTCTCTAGTCCATCCAATTTTCGGCATGGGATGTCACAGCCTTCTTTGCATACCCTTATTTAACCCACACAAAGATGCCAACGGCAGGCGTGTCATAATTCATTGACGCATTATAAAGGATTAGGAAAAAGATAAAAAGCAGCTTACGGCCATACCTCTCTGGTTCCGCCCGATCTCGTCTGATCTCGGAAGCTAAGCAGAGCAGGGCCTGGTTAGTACCTGGATGGAAGACCGCCTGGGAATCCCAGGTGCCGTAAGCTTTTTCACTTCTCTCTCCGAAAGCCGCCGAGCGCCGCAGATTGTACACCTACAAATTACAAAAAGAATATCACATTGTTGAAGAGATGCATGTTTAGTGTTGTTTTAACGTTGGATATGAAAGGAAATTAGACAATAATATCCAAAATGATTCCGTTTCATGATTGCTAAATTAGTGTTGATCAACATTTACGATTGGCATACTATTGTTTGTAATTTAGCCGTTGAAATACAGGTGCTAACCCAACATGTTAGAATTGCCAGTGAAGAAAAGTAAAGTTACCTTCAGGCTTTAGGAACCTCTCTTGCCAATGCTAAGAACTGCTTCAATTTTAGAAAAAGAAACTTCTGATTATCTTTGACACGTTTTAAAGGATTAGGAAAAAGATGAAAAGCAGCTTACGGCCATACCTCTCTGGTTCCGCCCGATCTCGTCTGATCTCGGAAGCTAAGCAGAGCAGGGCCTGGTTAGTACCTGGATGGAAGACCGCCTGGGAATCCCAGGTGCCGTAAGCTTTTTCACTTCTCTCTCTGAAAGCCGCCCAGCGCCGTAGATTGTACACCTACACAATTGTAAAAAAAATGTCACATTGTAGAAGAGATGCAATAGGAAGAAGATGAAAGGTGGCTTACGTCCATACCATCGTCAGGCCATTTGAGGTGGCGGGGACTGCAATGGCCATTCACCGATTGGCTGGGACCCCTGGGCGGGTCTTCTCTAGTCCATCCAATTTTCGGCATGGGATGTCACAGCCTTCTTTGCATACCCTTATTTAACCCACACAAAGATGCCAACGGCAGGCGTGTCATAATTCATTGACGCATTATAAAGGATTAGGAAAAAGATAAAAAGCAGCTTACGGCCATACCTCTCTGGTTCCGCCCGATCTCGTCTGATCTCGGAAGCTAAGCAGAGCAGGGCCTGGTTAGTACCTGGATGGAAGACCGCCTGGGAATCCCAGGTGCCGTAAGCTTTTTCACTTCTCTCTCCGAAAGCCGCCGAGCGCCGCAGATTGTACACCTACAAATTACAAAAAGAATATCACATTGTTGAAGAGATGCATGTTTAGTGTTGTTTTAACGTTGGATATGAAAGGAAATTAGACAATAATATCCAAAATGATTCCGTTTCATGATTGCTAAATTAGTGTTGATCAACATTTACGATTGGCATACTATTGTTTGTAATTTAGCCGTTGAAATACAGGTGCTAACCCAACATGTTAGAATTGCCAGTGAAGAAAAGTAAAGTTACCTTCAGGCTTTAGGAACCTCTCTTGCCAATGCTAAGAACTGCTTCAATTTTAGAAAAAGAAACTTCTGATTATCTTTGACACGTTTTAAAGGATTAGGAAAAAGATGAAAAGCAGCTTACGGCCATACCTCTCTGGTTCCGCCCGATCTCGTCTGATCTCGGAAGCTAAGCAGAGCAGGGCCTGGTTAGTACCTGGATGGAAGACCGCCTGGGAATCCCAGGTGCCGTAAGCTTTTTCACTTCTCTCTCTGAAAGCCGCCCAGCGCCGTAGATTGTACACCTACACAATTGTAAAAAAAATGTCACATTGTAGAAGAGATGCAATAGGAAGAAGATGAAAGGTGGCTTACGTCCATACCATCGTCAGGCCATTTGAGGTGGCGGGGACTGCAATGGCCATTCACCGATTGGCTGGGACCCCTGGGCGGGTCTTCTCTAGTCCATCCAATTTTCGGCATGGGATGTCACAGCCTTCTTTGCATACCCTTATTTAACCCACACAAAGATGCCAACGGCAGGCGTGTCATAATTCATTGACGCATTATAAAGGATTAGGAAAAAGATAAAAAGCAGCTTACGGCCATACCTCTCTGGTTCCGCCCGATCTCGTCTGATCTCGGAAGCTAAGCAGAGCAGGGCCTGGTTAGTACCTGGATGGAAGACCGCCTGGGAATCCCAGGTGCCGTAAGCTTTTTCACTTCTCTCTCCGAAAGCCGCCGAGCGCCGCAGATTGTACACCTACAAATTACAAAAAGAATATCACATTGTTGAAGAGATGCATGTTTAGTGTTGTTTTAACGTTGGATATGAAAGGAAATTAGACAATATTATCCAAAATGATTCCGTTTCATGATTGCTAAATTAGTGTTGATCAACATTTACGATTGGCATACTATTGTTTGTAATTTAGCCGTTGAAATACAGGTGCTAACCCAACATGTTAGAATTGCCAGTGAAGAAAAGTAAAGTTACCTTCAGGCTTTAGGAACCTCTCTTGCCAATGCTAAGAACTGCTTCAATTTTAGAAAAAGAAACTTCTGATTATCTTTGACACGTTTTAAAGGATTAGGAAAAAGATGAAAAGCAGCTTACGGCCATACCTCTCTGGTTCCGCCCGATCTCGTCTGATCTCGGAAGCTAAGCAGAGCAGGGCCTGGTTAGTACCTGGATGGAAGACCGCCTGGGAATCCCAGGTGCCGTAAGCTTTTTCACTTCTCTCTCTGAAAGCCGCCCAGCGCCGTAGATTGTACACCTACACAATTGTAAAAAAAATGTCACATTGTAGAAGAGATGCAATAGGAAGAAGATGAAAGGTGGCTTACGTCCATACCATCGTCAGGCCATTTGAGGTGGCGGGGACTGCAATGGCCATTCACCGATTGGCTGGGACCCCTGGGCGGGTCTTCTCTAGTCCATCCAATTTTCGGCATGGGATGTCACAGCCTTCTTTGCATACCCTTATTTAACCCACACAAAGATGCCAACGGCAGGCGTGTCATAATTCATTGACGCATTATAAAGGATTAGGAAAAAGATAAAAAGCAGCTTACGGCCATACCTCTCTGGTTCCGCCCGATCTCGTCTGATCTCGGAAGCTAAGCAGAGCAGGGCCTGGTTAGTACCTGGATGGAAGACCGCCTGGGAATCCCAGGTGCCGTAAGCTTTTTCACTTCTCTCTCCGAAAGCCGCCGAGCGCCGCAGATTGTACACCTACAAATTACAAAAAGAATATCACATTGTTGAAGAGATGCATGTTTAGTGTTGTTTTAACGTTGGATATGAAAGGAAATTAGACAATATTATCCAAAATGATTCCGTTTCATGATTGCTAAATTAGTGTTGATCAACATTTACGATTGGCATACTATTGTTTGTAATTTAGCCGTTGAAATACAGGTGCTAACCCAACATGTTAGAATTGCCAGTGAAGAAAAGTAAAGTTACCTTCAGGCTTTAGGAACCTCTCTTGCCAATGCTAAGAACTGCTTCAATTTTAGAAAAAGAAACTTCTGATTATCTTTGACACGTTTTAAAGGATTAGGAAAAAGATGAAAAGCAGCTTACGGCCATACCTCTCTGGTTCCGCCCGATCTCGTCTGATCTCGGAAGCTAAGCAGAGCAGGGCCTGGTTAGTACCTGGATGGAAGACCGCCTGGGAATCCCAGGTGCCGTAAGCTTTTTCACTTCTCTCTCTGAAAGCCGCCCAGCGCCGTAGATTGTACACCTACACAATTGTAAAAAAAATGTCACATTGTAGAAGAGATGCAATAGGAAGAAGATGAAAGGTGGCTTACGTCCATACCATCGTCAGGCCATTTGAGGTGGCGGGGACTGCAATGGCCATTCACCGATTGGCTGGGACCCCTGGGCGGGTCTTCTCTAGTCCATCCAATTTTCGGCATGGGATGTCACAGCCTTCTTTGCATACCCTTATTTAACCCACACAAAGATGCCAACGGCAGGCGTGTCATAATTCATTGACGCATTATAAAGGATTAGGAAAAAGATAAAAAGCAGCTTACGGCCATACCTCTCTGGTTCCGCCCGATCTCGTCTGATCTCGGAAGCTAAGCAGAGCAGGGCCTGGTTAGTACCTGGATGGAAGACCGCCTGGGAATCCCAGGTGCCGTAAGCTTTTTCACTTCTCTCTCCGAAAGCCGCCGAGCGCCGCAGATTGTACACCTACAAATTACAAAAAGAATATCACATTGTTGAAGAGATGCATGTTTAGTGTTGTTTTAACGTTGGATATGAAAGGAAATTAGACAATATTATCCAAAATGATTCCGTTTCATGATTGCTAAATTAGTGTTGATCAACATTTACGATTGGCATACTATTGTTTGTAATTTAGCCGTTGAAATACAGGTGCTAACCCAACATGTTAGAATTGCCAGTGAAGAAAAGTAAAGTTACCTTCAGGCTTTAGGAACCTCTCTTGCCAATGCTAAGAACTGCTTCAATTTTAGAAAAAGAAACTTCTGATTATCTTTGACACGTTTTAAAGGATTAGGAAAAAGATGAAAAGCAGCTTACGGCCATACCTCTCTGGTTCCGCCCGATCTCGTCTGATCTCGGAAGCTAAGCAGAGCAGGGCCTGGTTAGTACCTGGATGGAAGACCGCCTGGGAATCCCAGGTGCCGTAAGCTTTTTCACTTCTCTCTCTGAAAGCCGCCCAGCGCCGTAGATTGTACACCTACACAATTGTAAAAAAAAATTCACATTGTAGAAGAGATGCAATAGGAAGAAGATGAAAGGTGGCTTACGTCCATACCATCGTCAGGCCATTTGAGGTGGCGGGGACTGCAATGGCCATTCACCGATTGGCTGGGACCCCTGGGCGGGTCTTCTCTAGTCCATCCAATTTTCGGCATGGGATGTCACAGCCTTCTTTGCATACCCTTATTTAACCCACACAAAGATGCCAACGGCAGGCGTGTCATAATTCATTGACGCATTATAAAGGATTAGGAAAAAGATAAAAAGCAGCTTACGGCCATACCTCTCTGGTTCCGCCCGATCTCGTCTGATCTCGGAAGCTAAGCAGAGCAGGGCCTGGTTAGTACCTGGATGGAAGACCGCCTGGGAATCCCAGGTGCCGTAAGCTTTTTCACTTCTCTCTCCGAAAGCCGCCGAGCGCCGCAGATTGTACACCTACAAATTACAAAAAGAATATCACATTGTTGAAGAGATGCATGTTTAGTGTTGTTTTAACGTTGGATATGAAAGGAAATTAGACAATAATATCCAAAATGATTCCGTTTCATGATTGCTAAATTAGTGTTGATCAACATTTACGATTGGCATACTATTGTTTGTAATTTAGCCGTTGAAATACAGGTGCTAACCCAACATGTTAGAATTGCCAGTGAAGAAAAGTAAAGTTACCTTCAGGCTTTAGGAACCTCTCTTGCCAATGCTAAGAACTGCTTCAATTTTAGAAAAAGAAACTTCTGATTATCTTTGACACGTTTTAAAGGATTAGGAAAAAGATGAAAAGCAGCTTACGGCCATACCTCTCTGGTTCCGCCCGATCTCGTCTGATCTCGGAAGCTAAGCAGAGCAGGGCCTGGTTAGTACCTGGATGGAAGACCGCCTGGGAATCCCAGGTGCCGTAAGCTTTTTCACTTCTCTCTCTGAAAGCCGCCCAGCGCCGTAGATTGTACACCTACACAATTGTAAAAAAAATGTCACATTGTAGAAGAGATGCAATAGGAAGAAGATGAAAGGTGGCTTACGTCCATACCATCGTCAGGCCATTTGAGGTGGCGGGGACTGCAATGGCCATTCACCGATTGGCTGGGACCCCTGGGCGGGTCTTCTCTAGTCCATCCAATTTTCGGCATGGGATGTCACAGCCTTCTTTGCATACCCTTATTTAACCCACACAAAGATGCCAACGGCAGGCGTGTCATAATTCATTGACGCATTATAAAGGATTAGGAAAAAGATAAAAAGCAGCTTACGGCCATACCTCTCTGGTTCCGCCCGATCTCGTCTGATCTCGGAAGCTAAGCAGAGCAGGGCCTGGTTAGTACCTGGATGGAAGACCGCCTGGGAATCCCAGGTGCCGTAAGCTTTTTCACTTCTCTCTCCGAAAGCCGCCGAGCGCCGCAGATTGTACACCTACAAATTACAAAAAGAATATCACATTGTTGAAGAGATGCATGTTTAGTGTTGTTTTAACGTTGGATATGAAAGGAAATTAGACAATATTATCCAAAATGATTCCGTTTTATGATTGCTAAATTAGTGTTGATCAACATTTACGATTGGCATACTATTGTTTGTAATTTAGCCGTTGAAATACAGGTGCTAACCCAACATGTTAGAATTGCCAGTGAAGAAAAGTAAAGTTACCTTCAGGCTTTAGGAACCTCTCTTGCCAATGCTAAGAACTGCTTCAATTTTAGAAAAAGAAACTTCTGATTATCTTTGACACGTTTTAAAGGATTAGGAAAAAGATGAAAAGCAGCTTACGGCCATACCTCTCTGGTTCCGCCCGATCTCGTCTGATCTCGGAAGCTAAGCAGAGCAGGGCCTGGTTAGTACCTGGATGGAAGACCGCCTGGGAATCCCAGGTGCCGTAAGCTTTTTCACTTCTCTCTCTGAAAGCCGCCCAGCGCCGTAGATTGTACACCTACACAATTGTAAAAAAAAATTCACATTGTAGAAGAGATGCAATAGGAAGAAGATGAAAGGTGGCTTACGTCCATACCATCGTCAGGCCATTTGAGGTGGCGGGGACTGCAATGGCCATTCACCGATTGGCTGGGACCCCTGGGCGGGTCTTCTCTAGTCCATCCAATTTTCGGCATGGGATGTCACAGCCTTCTTTGCATACCCTTATTTAACCCACACAAAGATGCCAACGGCAGGCGTGTCATAATTCATTGACGCATTATAAAGGATTAGGAAAAAGATGAAAAGCAGCTTACGGCCATACCTCTCTGGTTCCGCCCGATCTCGTCTGATCTCGGAAGCTAAGCAGAGCAGGGCCTGGTTAGTACCTGGATGGAAGACCGCCTGGGAATCCCAGGTGCCGTAAGCTTTTTCACTTCTCTCTCTGAAAGCCGCCCAGCGCCGTAGATTGTACACCTACACAATTGTAAAAAAAAATTCACATTGTAGAAGAGATGCAATAGGAAGAAGATGAAAGGTGGCTTACGTCCATACCATCGTCAGGCCATTTGAGGTGGCGGGGACTGCAATGGCCATTCACCGATTGGCTGGGACCCCTGGGCGGGTCTTCTCTAGTCCATCCAATTTTCGGCATGGGATGTCACAGCCTTCTTTGCATACCCTTATTTAACCCACACAAAGATGCCAACGGCAGGCGTGTCATAATTCATTGACGCATTATAAAGGATTAGGAAAAAGATAAAAAGCAGCTTACGGCCATACCTCTCTGGTTCCGCCCGATCTCGTCTGATCTCGGAAGCTAAGCAGAGCAGGGCCTGGTTAGTACCTGGATGGAAGACCGCCTGGGAATCCCAGGTGCCGTAAGCTTTTTCACTTCTCTCTCCGAAAGCCGCCGAGCGCCGCAGATTGTACACCTACAAATTACAAAAAGAATATCACATTGTTGAAGAGATGCATGTTTAGTGTTGTTTTAACGTTGGATATGAAAGGAAATTAGACAATATTATCCAAAATGATTCCGTTTCATGATTGCTAAATTAGTGTTGATCAACATTTACGATTGGCATACTATTGTTTGTAATTTAGCCGTTGAAATACAGGTGCTAACCCAACATGTTAGAATTGCCAGTGAAGAAAAGTAAAGTTACCTTCAGGCTTTAGGAACCTCTCTTGCCAATGCTAAGAACTGCTTCAATTTTAGAAAAAGAAACTTCTGATTATCTTTGACACGTTTTAAAGGATTAGGAAAAAGATGAAAAGCAGCTTACGGCCATACCTCTCTGGTTCCGCCCGATCTCGTCTGATCTCGGAAGCTAAGCAGAGCAGGGCCTGGTTAGTACCTGGATGGAAGACCGCCTGGGAATCCCAGGTGCCGTAAGCTTTTTCACTTCTCTCTCTGAAAGCCGCCCAGCGCCGTAGATTGTACACCTACACAATTGTAAAAAAAATGTCACATTGTAGAAGAGATGCAATAGGAAGAAGATGAAAGGTGGCTTACGTCCATACCATCGTCAGGCCATTTGAGGTGGCGGGGACTGCAATGGCCATTCACCGATTGGCTGGGACCCCTGGGCGGGTCTTCTCTAGTCCATCCAATTTTCGGCATGGGATGTCACAGCCTTCTTTGCATACCCTTATTTAACCCACACAAAGATGCCAACGGCAGGCGTGTCATAATTCATTGACGCATTATAAAGGATTAGGAAAAAGATAAAAAGCAGCTTACGGCCATACCTCTCTGGTTCCGCCCGATCTCGTCTGATCTCGGAAGCTAAGCAGAGCAGGGCCTGGTTAGTACCTGGATGGAAGACCGCCTGGGAATCCCAGGTGCCGTAAGCTTTTTCACTTCTCTCTCCGAAAGCCGCCGAGCGCCGCAGATTGTACACCTACAAATTACAAAAAGAATATCACATTGTTGAAGAGATGCATGTTTAGTGTTGTTTTAACGTTGGATATGAAAGGAAATTAGACAATATTATCCAAAATGATTCCGTTTCATGATTGCTAAATTAGTGTTGATCAACATTTACGATTGGCATACTATTGTTTGTAATTTAGCCGTTGAAATACAGGTGCTAACCCAACATGTTAGAATTGCCAGTGAAGAAAAGTAAAGTTACCTTCAGGCTTTAGGAACCTCTCTTGCCAATGCTAAGAACTGCTTCAATTTTAGAAAAAGAAACTTCTGATTATCTTTGACACGTTTTAAAGGATTAGGAAAAAGATGAAAAGCAGCTTACGGCCATACCTCTCTGGTTCCGCCCGATCTCGTCTGATCTCGGAAGCTAAGCAGAGCAGGGCCTGGTTAGTACCTGGATGGAAGACCGCCTGGGAATCCCAGGTGCCGTAAGCTTTTTCACTTCTCTCTCTGAAAGCCGCCCAGCGCCGTAGATTGTACACCTACACAATTGTAAAAAAAATGTCACATTGTAGAAGAGATGCAATAGGAAGAAGATGAAAGGTGGCTTACGTCCATACCATCGTCAGGCCATTTGAGGTGGCGGGGACTGCAATGGCCATTCACCGATTGGCTGGGACCCCTGGGCGGGTCTTCTCTAGTCCATCCAATTTTCGGCATGGGATGTCACAGCCTTCTTTGCATACCCTTATTTAACCCACACAAAGATGCCAACGGCAGGCGTGTCATAATTCATTGACGCATTATAAAGGATTAGGAAAAAGATAAAAAGCAGCTTACGGCCATACCTCTCTGGTTCCGCCCGATCTCGTCTGATCTCGGAAGCTAAGCAGAGCAGGGCCTGGTTAGTACCTGGATGGAAGACCGCCTGGGAATCCCAGGTGCCGTAAGCTTTTTCACTTCTCTCTCCGAAAGCCGCCGAGCGCCGCAGATTGTACACCTACAAATTACAAAAAGAATATCACATTGTTGAAGAGATGCATGTTTAGTGTTGTTTTAACGTTGGATATGAAAGGAAATTAGACAATATTATCCAAAATGATTCCGTTTCATGATTGCTAAATTAGTGTTGATCAACATTTACGATTGGCATACTATTGTTTGTAATTTAGCCGTTGAAATACAGGTGCTAACCCAACATGTTAGAATTGCCAGTGAAGAAAAGTAAAGTTACCTTCAGGCTTTAGGAACCTCTCTTGCCAATGCTAAGAACTGCTTCAATTTTAGAAAAAGAAACTTCTGATTATCTTTGACACGTTTTAAAGGATTAGGAAAAAGATGAAAAGCAGCTTACGGCCATACCTCTCTGGTTCCGCCCGATCTCGTCTGATCTCGGAAGCTAAGCAGAGCAGGGCCTGGTTAGTACCTGGATGGAAGACCGCCTGGGAATCCCAGGTGCCGTAAGCTTTTTCACTTCTCTCTCTGAAAGCCGCCCAGCGCCGTAGATTGTACACCTACACAATTGTAAAAAAAAATTCACATTGTAGAAGAGATGCAATAGGAAGAAGATGAAAGGTGGCTTACGTCCATACCATCGTCAGGCCATTTGAGGTGGCGGGGACTGCAATGGCCATTCACCGATTGGCTGGGACCCCTGGGCGGGTCTTCTCTAGTCCATCCAATTTTCGGCATGGGATGTCACAGCCTTCTTTGCATACCCTTATTTAACCCACACAAAGATGCCAACGGCAGGCGTGTCATAATTCATTGACGCATTATAAAGGATTAGGAAAAAGATAAAAAGCAGCTTACGGCCATACCTCTCTGGTTCCGCCCGATCTCGTCTGATCTCGGAAGCTAAGCAGAGCAGGGCCTGGTTAGTACCTGGATGGAAGACCGCCTGGGAATCCCAGGTGCCGTAAGCTTTTTCACTTCTCTCTCCGAAAGCCGCCGAGCGCCGCAGATTGTACACCTACAAATTACAAAAAGAATATCACATTGTTGAAGAGATGCATGTTTAGTGTTGTTTTAACGTTGGATATGAAAGGAAATTAGACAATAATATCCAAAATGATTCCGTTTCATGATTGCTAAATTAGTGTTGATCAACATTTACGATTGGCATACTATTGTTTGTAATTTAGCCGTTGAAATACAGGTGCTAACCCAACATGTTAGAATTGCCAGTGAAGAAAAGTAAAGTTACCTTCAGGCTTTAGGAACCTCTCTTGCCAATGCTAAGAACTGCTTCAATTTTAGAAAAAGAAACTTCTGATTATCTTTGACACGTTTTAAAGGATTAGGAAAAAGATGAAAAGCAGCTTACGGCCATACCTCTCTGGTTCCGCCCGATCTCGTCTGATCTCGGAAGCTAAGCAGAGCAGGGCCTGGTTAGTACCTGGATGGAAGACCGCCTGGGAATCCCAGGTGCCGTAAGCTTTTTCACTTCTCTCTCTGAAAGCCGCCCAGCGCCGTAGATTGTACACCTACACAATTGTAAAAAAAATGTCACATTGTAGAAGAGATGCAATAGGAAGAAGATGAAAGGTGGCTTACGTCCATACCATCGTCAGGCCATTTGAGGTGGCGGGGACTGCAATGGCCATTCACCGATTGGCTGGGACCCCTGGGCGGGTCTTCTCTAGTCCATCCAATTTTCGGCATGGGATGTCACAGCCTTCTTTGCATACCCTTATTTAACCCACACAAAGATGCCAACGGCAGGCGTGTCATAATTCATTGACGCATTATAAAGGATTAGGAAAAAGATAAAAAGCAGCTTACGGCCATACCTCTCTGGTTCCGCCCGATCTCGTCTGATCTCGGAAGCTAAGCAGAGCAGGGCCTGGTTAGTACCTGGATGGAAGACCGCCTGGGAATCCCAGGTGCCGTAAGCTTTTTCACTTCTCTCTCCGAAAGCCGCCGAGCGCCGCAGATTGTACACCTACAAATTACAAAAAGAATATCACATTGTTGAAGAGATGCATGTTTAGTGTTGTTTTAACGTTGGATATGAAAGGAAATTAGACAATATTATCCAAAATGATTCCGTTTCATGATTGCTAAATTAGTGTTGATCAACATTTACGATTGGCATACTATTGTTTGTAATTTAGCCGTTGAAATACAGGTGCTAACCCAACATGTTAGAATTGCCAGTGAAGAAAAGTAAAGTTACCTTCAGGCTTTAGGAACCTCTCTTGCCAATGCTAAGAACTGCTTCAATTTTAGAAAAAGAAACTTCTGATTATCTTTGACACGTTTTAAAGGATTAGGAAAAAGATGAAAAGCAGCTTACGGCCATACCTCTCTGGTTCCGCCCGATCTCGTCTGATCTCGGAAGCTAAGCAGAGCAGGGCCTGGTTAGTACCTGGATGGAAGACCGCCTGGGAATCCCAGGTGCCGTAAGCTTTTTCACTTCTCTCTCTGAAAGCCGCCCAGCGCCGTAGATTGTACACCTACACAATTGTAAAAAAAATGTCACATTGTAGAAGAGATGCAATAGGAAGAAGATGAAAGGTGGCTTACGTCCATACCATCGTCAGGCCATTTGAGGTGGCGGGGACTGCAATGGCCATTCACCGATTGGCTGGGACCCCTGGGCGGGTCTTCTCTAGTCCATCCAATTTTCGGCATGGGATGTCACAGCCTTCTTTGCATACCCTTATTTAACCCACACAAAGATGCCAACGGCAGGCGTGTCATAATTCATTGACGCATTATAAAGGATTAGGAAAAAGATAAAAAGCAGCTTACGGCCATACCTCTCTGGTTCCGCCCGATCTCGTCTGATCTCGGAAGCTAAGCAGAGCAGGGCCTGGTTAGTACCTGGATGGAAGACCGCCTGGGAATCCCAGGTGCCGTAAGCTTTTTCACTTCTCTCTCCGAAAGCCGCCGAGCGCCGCAGATTGTACACCTACAAATTACAAAAAGAATATCACATTGTTGAAGAGATGCATGTTTAGTGTTGTTTTAACGTTGGATATGAAAGGAAATTAGACAATATTATCCAAAATGATTCCGTTTCATGATTGCTAAATTAGTGTTGATCAACATTTACGATTGGCATACTATTGTTTGTAATTTAGCCGTTGAAATACAGGTGCTAACCCAACATGTTAGAATTGCCAGTGAAGAAAAGTAAAGTTACCTTCAGGCTTTAGGAACCTCTCTTGCCAATGCTAAGAACTGCTTCAATTTTAGAAAAAGAAACTTCTGATTATCTTTGACACGTTTTAAAGGATTAGGAAAAAGATGAAAAGCAGCTTACGGCCATACCTCTCTGGTTCCGCCCGATCTCGTCTGATCTCGGAAGCTAAGCAGAGCAGGGCCTGGTTAGTACCTGGATGGAAGACCGCCTGGGAATCCCAGGTGCCGTAAGCTTTTTCACTTCTCTCTCTGAAAGCCGCCCAGCGCCGTAGATTGTACACCTACACAATTGTAAAAAAAATGTCACATTGTAGAAGAGATGCAATAGGAAGAAGATGAAAGGTGGCTTACGTCCATACCATCGTCAGGCCATTTGAGGTGGCGGGGACTGCAATGGCCATTCACCGATTGGCTGGGACCCCTGGGCGGGTCTTCTCTAGTCCATCCAATTTTCGGCATGGGATGTCACAGCCTTCTTTGCATACCCTTATTTAACCCACACAAAGATGCCAACGGCAGGCGTGTCATAATTCATTGACGCATTATAAAGGATTAGGAAAAAGATAAAAAGCAGCTTACGGCCATACCTCTCTGGTTCCGCCCGATCTCGTCTGATCTCGGAAGCTAAGCAGAGCAGGGCCTGGTTAGTACCTGGATGGAAGACCGCCTGGGAATCCCAGGTGCCGTAAGCTTTTTCACTTCTCTCTCCGAAAGCCGCCGAGCGCCGCAGATTGTACACCTACAAATTACAAAAAGAATATCACATTGTTGAAGAGATGCATGTTTAGTGTTGTTTTAACGTTGGATATGAAAGGAAATTAGACAATATTATCCAAAATGATTCCGTTTCATGATTGCTAAATTAGTGTTGATCAACATTTACGATTGGCATACTATTGTTTGTAATTTAGCCGTTGAAATACAGGTGCTAACCCAACATGTTAGAATTGCCAGTGAAGAAAAGTAAAGTTACCTTCAGGCTTTAGGAACCTCTCTTGCCAATGCTAAGAACTGCTTCAATTTTAGAAAAAGAAACTTCTGATTATCTTTGACACGTTTTAAAGGATTAGGAAAAAGATGAAAAGCAGCTTACGGCCATACCTCTCTGGTTCCGCCCGATCTCGTCTGATCTCGGAAGCTAAGCAGAGCAGGGCCTGGTTAGTACCTGGATGGAAGACCGCCTGGGAATCCCAGGTGCCGTAAGCTTTTTCACTTCTCTCTCTGAAAGCCGCCCAGCGCCGTAGATTGTACACCTACACAATTGTAAAAAAAATGTCACATTGTAGAAGAGATGCAATAGGAAGAAGATGAAAGGTGGCTTACGTCCATACCATCGTCAGGCCATTTGAGGTGGCGGGGACTGCAATGGCCATTCACCGATTGGCTGGGACCCCTGGGCGGGTCTTCTCTAGTCCATCCAATTTTCGGCATGGGATGTCACAGCCTTCTTTGCATACCCTTATTTAACCCACACAAAGATGCCAACGGCAGGCGTGTCATAATTCATTGACGCATTATAAAGGATTAGGAAAAAGATAAAAAGCAGCTTACGGCCATACCTCTCTGGTTCCGCCCGATCTCGTCTGATCTCGGAAGCTAAGCAGAGCAGGGCCTGGTTAGTACCTGGATGGAAGACCGCCTGGGAATCCCAGGTGCCGTAAGCTTTTTCACTTCTCTCTCTGAAAGCCGCCCAGCGCCGTAGATTGTACACCTACACAATTGTAAAAAAAATGTCACATTGTAGAAGAGATGCAATAGGAAGAAGATGAAAGGTGGCTTACGTCCATACCATCGTCAGGCCATTTGAGGTGGCGGGGACTGCAATGGCCATTCACCGATTGGCTGGGACCCCTGGGCGGGTCTTCTCTAGTCCATCCAATTTTCGGCATGGGATGTCACAGCCTTCTTTGCATACCCTTATTTAACCCACACAAAGATGCCAACGGCAGGCGTGTCATAATTCATTGACGCATTATAAAGGATTAGGAAAAAGATAAAAAGCAGCTTACGGCCATACCTCTCTGGTTCCGCCCGATCTCGTCTGATCTCGGAAGCTAAGCAGAGCAGGGCCTGGTTAGTACCTGGATGGAAGACCGCCTGGGAATCCCAGGTGCCGTAAGCTTTTTCACTTCTCTCTCCGAAAGCCGCCGAGCGCCGCAGATTGTACACCTACAAATTACAAAAAGAATATCACATTGTTGAAGAGATGCATGTTTAGTGTTGTTTTAACGTTGGATATGAAAGGAAATTAGACAATAATATCCAAAATGATTCCGTTTCATGATTGCTAAATTAGTGTTGATCAACATTTACGATTGGCATACTATTGTTTGTAATTTAGCCGTTGAAATACAGGTGCTAACCCAACATGTTAGAATTGCCAGTGAAGAAAAGTAAAGTTACCTTCAGGCTTTAGGAACCTCTCTTGCCAATGCTAAGAACTGCTTCAATTTTAGAAAAAGAAACTTCTGATTATCTTTGACACGTTTTAAAGGATTAGGAAAAAGATGAAAAGCAGCTTACGGCCATACCTCTCTGGTTCCGCCCGATCTCGTCTGATCTCGGAAGCTAAGCAGAGCAGGGCCTGGTTAGTACCTGGATGGAAGACCGCCTGGGAATCCCAGGTGCCGTAAGCTTTTTCACTTCTCTCTCTGAAAGCCGCCCAGCGCCGTAGATTGTACACCTACACAATTGTAAAAAAAATGTCACATTGTAGAAGAGATGCAATAGGAAGAAGATGAAAGGTGGCTTACGTCCATACCATCGTCAGGCCATTTGAGGTGGCGGGGACTGCAATGGCCATTCACCGATTGGCTGGGACCCCTGGGCGGGTCTTCTCTAGTCCATCCAATTTTCGGCATGGGATGTCACAGCCTTCTTTGCATACCCTTATTTAACCCACACAAAGATGCCAACGGCAGGCGTGTCATAATTCATTGACGCATTATGAAGGATTAGGAAAAAGATAAAAAGCAGCTTACGGCCATACCTCTCTGGTTCCGCCCGATCTCGTCTGATCTCGGAAGCTAAGCAGAGCAGGGCCTGGTTAGTACCTGGATGGAAGACCGCCTGGGAATCCCAGGTGCCGTAAGCTTTTTCACTTCTCTCTCTGAAAGCCGCCCAGCGCCGTAGATTGTACACCTACACAATTGTAAAAAAAATGTCACATTGTAGAAGAGATGCAATAGGAAGAAGATGAAAGGTGGCTTACGTCCATACCATCGTCAGGCCATTTGAGGTGGCGGGGACTGCAATGGCCATTCACCGATTGGCTGGGACCCCTGGGCGGGTCTTCTCTAGTCCATCCAATTTTCGGCATGGGATGTCACAGCCTTCTTTGCATACCCTTATTTAACCCACACAAAGATGCCAACGGCAGGCGTGTCATAATTCATTGACGCATTATAAAGGATTAGGAAAAAGATAAAAAGCAGCTCACGGCCATACCTCTCTGGTTCCGCCCGATCTCGTCTGATCTCGGAAGCTAAGCAGAGCAGGGCCTGGTTAGTACCTGGATGGAAGACCGCCTGGGAATCCCAGGTGCCGTAAGCTTTTTCACTTCTCTCTCCGAAAGCCGCCGAGCGCCGCAGATTGTACACCTACAAATTACAAAAAGAATATCACATTGTTGAAGAGATGCATGTTTAGTGTTGTTTTAACGTTGGATATGAAAGGAAATTAGACAATATTATCCAAAATGATTCCGTTTCATGATTGCTAAATTAGTGTTGATCAACATTTACGATTGGCATACTATTGTTTGTAATTTAGCCGTTGAAATACAGGTGCTAACCCAACATGTTAGAATTGCCAGTGAAGAAAAGTAAAGTTACCTTCAGGCTTTAGGAACCTCTCTTGCCAATGCTAAGAACTGCTTCAATTTTAGAAAAAGAAACTTCTGATTATCTTTGACACGTTTTAAAGGATTAGGAAAAAGATGAAAAGCAGCTTACGGCCATACCTCTCTGGTTCCGCCCGATCTCGTCTGATCTCGGAAGCTAAGCAGAGCAGGGCCTGGTTAGTACCTGGATGGAAGACCGCCTGGGAATCCCAGGTGCCGTAAGCTTTTTCACTTCTCTCTCTGAAAGCCGCCCAGCGCCGTAGATTGTACACCTACACAATTGTAAAAAAAATGTCACATTGTAGAAGAGATGCAATAGGAAGAAGATGAAAGGTGGCTTACGTCCATACCATCGTCAGGCCATTTGAGGTGGCGGGGACTGCAATGGCCATTCACCGATTGGCTGGGACCCCTGGGCGGGTCTTCTCTAGTCCATCCAATTTTCGGCATGGGATGTCACAGCCTTCTTTGCATACCCTTATTTAACCCACACAAAGATGCCAACGGCAGGCGTGTCATAATTCATTGACGCATTATGAAGGATTAGGAAAAAGATAAAAAGCAGCTTACGGCCATACCTCTCTGGTTCCGCCCGATCTCGTCTGATCTCGGAAGCTAAGCAGAGCAGGGCCTGGTTAGTACCTGGATGGAAGACCGCCTGGGAATCCCAGGTGCCGTAAGCTTTTTCACTTCTCTCTCTGAAAGCCGCCCAGCGCCGTAGATTGTACACCTACACAATTGTAAAAAAAATGTCACATTGTAGAAGAGATGCAATAGGAAGAAGATGAAAGGTGGCTTACGTCCATACCATCGTCAGGCCATTTGAGGTGGCGGGGACTGCAATGGCCATTCACCGATTGGCTGGGACCCCTGGGCGGGTCTTCTCTAGTCCATCCAATTTTCGGCATGGGATGTCACAGCCTTCTTTGCATACCCTTATTTAACCCACACAAAGATGCCAACGGCAGGCGTGTCATAATTCATTGACGCATTATAAAGGATTAGGAAAAAGATAAAAAGCAGCTTACGGCCATACCTCTCTGGTTCCGCCCGATCTCGTCTGATCTCGGAAGCTAAGCAGAGCAGGGCCTGGTTAGTACCTGGATGGAAGACCGCCTGGGAATCCCAGGTGCCGTAAGCTTTTTCACTTCTCTCTCCGAAAGCCGCCGAGCGCCGCAGATTGTACACCTACAAATTACAAAAAGAATATCACATTGTTGAAGAGATGCATGTTTAGTGTTGTTTTAACGTTGGATATGAAAGGAAATTAGACAATAATATCCAAAATGATTCCGTTTCATGATTGCTAAATTAGTGTTGATCAACATTTACGATTGGCATACTATTGTTTGTAATTTAGCCGTTGAAATACAGGTGCTAACCCAACATGTTAGAATTGCCAGTGAAGAAAAGTAAAGTTACCTTCAGGCTTTAGGAACCTCTCTTGCCAATGCTAAGAACTGCTTCAATTTTAGAAAAAGAAACTTCTGATTATCTTTGACACGTTTTAAAGGATTAGGAAAAAGATGAAAAGCAGCTTACGGCCATACCTCTCTGGTTCCGCCCGATCTCGTCTGATCTCGGAAGCTAAGCAGAGCAGGGCCTGGTTAGTACCTGGATGGAAGACCGCCTGGGAATCCCAGGTGCCGTAAGCTTTTTCACTTCTCTCTCTGAAAGCCGCCCAGCGCCGTAGATTGTACACCTACACAATTGTAAAAAAAATGTCACATTGTAGAAGAGATGCAATAGGAAGAAGATGAAAGGTGGCTTACGTCCATACCATCGTCAGGCCATTTGAGGTGGCGGGGACTGCAATGGCCATTCACCGATTGGCTGGGACCCCTGGGCGGGTCTTCTCTAGTCCATCCAATTTTCGGCATGGGATGTCACAGCCTTCTTTGCATACCCTTATTTAACCCACACAAAGATGCCAACGGCAGGCGTGTCATAATTCATTGACGCATTATAAAGGATTAGGAAAAAGATAAAAAGCAGCTTACGGCCATACCTCTCTGGTTCCGCCCGATCTCGTCTGATCTCGGAAGCTAAGCAGAGCAGGGCCTGGTTAGTACCTGGATGGAAGACCGCCTGGGAATCCCAGGTGCCGTAAGCTTTTTCACTTCTCTCTCCGAAAGCCGCCGAGCGCCGCAGATTGTACACCTACAAATTACAAAAAGAATATCACATTGTTGAAGAGATGCATGTTTAGTGTTGTTTTAACGTTGGATATGAAAGGAAATTAGACAATATTATCCAAAATGATTCCGTTTCATGATTGCTAAATTAGTGTTGATCAACATTTACGATTGGCATACTATTGTTTGTAATTTAGCCGTTGAAATACAGGTGCTAACCCAACATGTTAGAATTGCCAGTGAAGAAAAGTAAAGTTACCTTCAGGCTTTAGGAACCTCTCTTGCCAATGCTAAGAACTGCTTCAATTTTAGAAAAAGAAACTTCTGATTATCTTTGACACGTTTTAAAGGATTAGGAAAAAGATGAAAAGCAGCTTACGGCCATACCTCTCTGGTTCCGCCCGATCTCGTCTGATCTCGGAAGCTAAGCAGAGCAGGGCCTGGTTAGTACCTGGATGGAAGACCGCCTGGGAATCCCAGGTGCCGTAAGCTTTTTCACTTCTCTCTCTGAAAGCCGCCCAGCGCCGTAGATTGTACACCTACACAATTGTAAAAAAAATGTCACATTGTAGAAGAGATGCAATAGGAAGAAGATGAAAGGTGGCTTACGTCCATACCATCGTCAGGCCATTTGAGGTGGCGGGGACTGCAATGGCCATTCACCGATTGGCTGGGACCCCTGGGCGGGTCTTCTCTAGTCCATCCAATTTTCGGCATGGGATGTCACAGCCTTCTTTGCATACCCTTATTTAACCCACACAAAGATGCCAACGGCAGGCGTGTCATAATTCATTGACGCATTATAAAGGATTAGGAAAAAGATAAAAAGCAGCTTACGGCCATACCTCTCTGGTTCCGCCCGATCTCGTCTGATCTCGGAAGCTAAGCAGAGCAGGGCCTGGTTAGTACCTGGATGGAAGACCGCCTGGGAATCCCAGGTGCCGTAAGCTTTTTCACTTCTCTCTCCGAAAGCCGCCGAGCGCCGCAGATTGTACACCTACAAATTACAAAAAGAATATCACATTGTTGAAGAGATGCATGTTTAGTGTTGTTTTAACGTTGGATATGAAAGGAAATTAGACAATATTATCCAAAATGATTCCGTTTCATGATTGCTAAATTAGTGTTGATCAACATTTACGATTGGCATACTATTGTTTGTAATTTAGCCGTTGAAATACAGGTGCTAACCCAACATGTTAGAATTGCCAGTGAAGAAAAGTAAAGTTACCTTCAGGCTTTAGGAACCTCTCTTGCCAATGCTAAGAACTGCTTCAATTTTAGAAAAAGAAACTTCTGATTATCTTTGACACGTTTTAAAGGATTAGGAAAAAGATGAAAAGCAGCTTACGGCCATACCTCTCTGGTTCCGCCCGATCTCGTCTGATCTCGGAAGCTAAGCAGAGCAGGGCCTGGTTAGTACCTGGATGGAAGACCGCCTGGGAATCCCAGGTGCCGTAAGCTTTTTCACTTCTCTCTCTGAAAGCCGCCCAGCGCCGTAGATTGTACACCTACACAATTGTAAAAAAAATGTCACATTGTAGAAGAGATGCAATAGGAAGAAGATGAAAGGTGGCTTACGTCCATACCATCGTCAGGCCATTTGAGGTGGCGGGGACTGCAATGGCCATTCACCGATTGGCTGGGACCCCTGGGCGGGTCTTCTCTAGTCCATCCAATTTTCGGCATGGGATGTCACAGCCTTCTTTGCATACCCTTATTTAACCCACACAAAGATGCCAACGGCAGGCGTGTCATAATTCATTGACGCATTATAAAGGATTAGGAAAAAGATAAAAAGCAGCTTACGGCCATACCTCTCTGGTTCCGCCCGATCTCGTCTGATCTCGGAAGCTAAGCAGAGCAGGGCCTGGTTAGTACCTGGATGGAAGACCGCCTGGGAATCCCAGGTGCCGTAAGCTTTTTCACTTCTCTCTCCGAAAGCCGCCGAGCGCCGCAGATTGTACACCTACAAATTACAAAAAGAATATCACATTGTTGAAGAGATGCATGTTTAGTGTTGTTTTAACGTTGGATATGAAAGGAAATTAGACAATATTATCCAAAATGATTCCGTTTCATGATTGCTAAATTAGTGTTGATCAACATTTACGATTGGCATACTATTGTTTGTAATTTAGCCGTTGAAATACAGGTGCTAACCCAACATGTTAGAATTGCCAGTGAAGAAAAGTAAAGTTACCTTCAGGCTTTAGGAACCTCTCTTGCCAATGCTAAGAACTGCTTCAATTTTAGAAAAAGAAACTTCTGATTATCTTTGACACGTTTTAAAGGATTAGGAAAAAGATGAAAAGCAGCTTACGGCCATACCTCTCTGGTTCCGCCCGATCTCGTCTGATCTCGGAAGCTAAGCAGAGCAGGGCCTGGTTAGTACCTGGATGGAAGACCGCCTGGGAATCCCAGGTGCCGTAAGCTTTTTCACTTCTCTCTCTGAAAGCCGCCCAGCGCCGTAGATTGTACACCTACACAATTGTAAAAAAAATGTCACATTGTAGAAGAGATGCAATAGGAAGAAGATGAAAGGTGGCTTACGTCCATACCATCGTCAGGCCATTTGAGGTGGCGGGGACTGCAATGGCCATTCACCGATTGGCTGGGACCCCTGGGCGGGTCTTCTCTAGTCCATCCAATTTTCGGCATGGGATGTCACAGCCTTCTTTGCATACCCTTATTTAACCCACACAAAGATGCCAACGGCAGGCGTGTCATAATTCATTGACGCATTATAAAGGATTAGGAAAAAGATAAAAAGCAGCTTACGGCCATACCTCTCTGGTTCCGCCCGATCTCGTCTGATCTCGGAAGCTAAGCAGAGCAGGGCCTGGTTAGTACCTGGATGGAAGACCGCCTGGGAATCCCAGGTGCCGTAAGCTTTTTCACTTCTCTCTCTGAAAGCCGCCCAGCGCCGTAGATTGTACACCTACACAATTGTAAAAAAAATGTCACATTGTAGAAGAGATGCAATAGGAAGAAGATGAAAGGTGGCTTACGTCCATACCATCGTCAGGCCATTTGAGGTGGCGGGGACTGCAATGGCCATTCACCGATTGGCTGGGACCCCTGGGCGGGTCTTCTCTAGTCCATCCAATTTTCGGCATGGGATGTCACAGCCTTCTTTGCATACCCTTATTTAACCCACACAAAGATGCCAACGGCAGGCGTGTCATAATTCATTGACGCATTATAAAGGATTAGGAAAAAGATAAAAAGCAGCTTACGGCCATACCTCTCTGGTTCCGCCCGATCTCGTCTGATCTCGGAAGCTAAGCAGAGCAGGGCCTGGTTAGTACCTGGATGGAAGACCGCCTGGGAATCCCAGGTGCCGTAAGCTTTTTCACTTCTCTCTCCGAAAGCCGCCGAGCGCCGCAGATTGTACACCTACAAATTACAAAAAGAATATCACATTGTTGAAGAGATGCATGTTTAGTGTTGTTTTAACGTTGGATATGAAAGGAAATTAGACAATAATATCCAAAATGATTCCGTTTCATGATTGCTAAATTAGTGTTGATCAACATTTACGATTGGCATACTATTGTTTGTAATTTAGCCGTTGAAATACAGGTGCTAACCCAACATGTTAGAATTGCCAGTGAAGAAAAGTAAAGTTACCTTCAGGCTTTAGGAACCTCTCTTGCCAATGCTAAGAACTGCTTCAATTTTAGAAAAAGAAACTTCTGATTATCTTTGACACGTTTTAAAGGATTAGGAAAAAGATGAAAAGCAGCTTACGGCCATACCTCTCTGGTTCCGCCCGATCTCGTCTGATCTCGGAAGCTAAGCAGAGCAGGGCCTGGTTAGTACCTGGATGGAAGACCGCCTGGGAATCCCAGGTGCCGTAAGCTTTTTCACTTCTCTCTCTGAAAGCCGCCCAGCGCCGTAGATTGTACACCTACACAATTGTAAAAAAAATGTCACATTGTAGAAGAGATGCAATAGGAAGAAGATGAAAGGTGGCTTACGTCCATACCATCGTCAGGCCATTTGAGGTGGCGGGGACTGCAATGGCCATTCACCGATTGGCTGGGACCCCTGGGCGGGTCTTCTCTAGTCCATCCAATTTTCGGCATGGGATGTCACAGCCTTCTTTGCATACCCTTATTTAACCCACACAAAGATGCCAACGGCAGGCGTGTCATAATTCATTGACGCATTATGAAGGATTAGGAAAAAGATAAAAAGCAGCTTACGGCCATACCTCTCTGGTTCCGCCCGATCTCGTCTGATCTCGGAAGCTAAGCAGAGCAGGGCCTGGTTAGTACCTGGATGGAAGACCGCCTGGGAATCCCAGGTGCCGTAAGCTTTTTCACTTCTCTCTCTGAAAGCCGCCCAGCGCCGTAGATTGTACACCTACACAATTGTAAAAAAAATGTCACATTGTAGAAGAGATGCAATAGGAAGAAGATGAAAGGTGGCTTACGTCCATACCATCGTCAGGCCATTTGAGGTGGCGGGGACTGCAATGGCCATTCACCGATTGGCTGGGACCCCTGGGCGGGTCTTCTCTAGTCCATCCAATTTTCGGCATGGGATGTCACAGCCTTCTTTGCATACCCTTATTTAACCCACACAAAGATGCCAACGGCAGGCGTGTCATAATTCATTGACGCATTATAAAGGATTAGGAAAAAGATAAAAAGCAGCTCACGGCCATACCTCTCTGGTTCCGCCCGATCTCGTCTGATCTCGGAAGCTAAGCAGAGCAGGGCCTGGTTAGTACCTGGATGGAAGACCGCCTGGGAATCCCAGGTGCCGTAAGCTTTTTCACTTCTCTCTCCGAAAGCCGCCGAGCGCCGCAGATTGTACACCTACAAATTACAAAAAGAATATCACATTGTTGAAGAGATGCATGTTTAGTGTTGTTTTAACGTTGGATATGAAAGGAAATTAGACAATATTATCCAAAATGATTCCGTTTCATGATTGCTAAATTAGTGTTGATCAACATTTACGATTGGCATACTATTGTTTGTAATTTAGCCGTTGAAATACAGGTGCTAACCCAACATGTTAGAATTGCCAGTGAAGAAAAGTAAAGTTACCTTCAGGCTTTAGGAACCTCTCTTGCCAATGCTAAGAACTGCTTCAATTTTAGAAAAAGAAACTTCTGATTATCTTTGACACGTTTTAAAGGATTAGGAAAAAGATGAAAAGCAGCTTACGGCCATACCTCTCTGGTTCCGCCCGATCTCGTCTGATCTCGGAAGCTAAGCAGAGCAGGGCCTGGTTAGTACCTGGATGGAAGACCGCCTGGGAATCCCAGGTGCCGTAAGCTTTTTCACTTCTCTCTCTGAAAGCCGCCCAGCGCCGTAGATTGTACACCTACACAATTGTAAAAAAAATGTCACATTGTAGAAGAGATGCAATAGGAAGAAGATGAAAGGTGGCTTACGTCCATACCATCGTCAGGCCATTTGAGGTGGCGGGGACTGCAATGGCCATTCACCGATTGGCTGGGACCCCTGGGCGGGTCTTCTCTAGTCCATCCAATTTTCGGCATGGGATGTCACAGCCTTCTTTGCATACCCTTATTTAACCCACACAAAGATGCCAACGGCAGGCGTGTCATAATTCATTGACGCATTATGAAGGATTAGGAAAAAGATAAAAAGCAGCTTACGGCCATACCTCTCTGGTTCCGCCCGATCTCGTCTGATCTCGGAAGCTAAGCAGAGCAGGGCCTGGTTAGTACCTGGATGGAAGACCGCCTGGGAATCCCAGGTGCCGTAAGCTTTTTCACTTCTCTCTCTGAAAGCCGCCCAGCGCCGTAGATTGTACACCTACACAATTGTAAAAAAAATGTCACATTGTAGAAGAGATGCAATAGGAAGAAGATGAAAGGTGGCTTACGTCCATACCATCGTCAGGCCATTTGAGGTGGCGGGGACTGCAATGGCCATTCACCGATTGGCTGGGACCCCTGGGCGGGTCTTCTCTAGTCCATCCAATTTTCGGCATGGGATGTCACAGCCTTCTTTGCATACCCTTATTTAACCCACACAAAGATGCCAACGGCAGGCGTGTCATAATTCATTGACGCATTATAAAGGATTAGGAAAAAGATAAAAAGCAGCTTACGGCCATACCTCTCTGGTTCCGCCCGATCTCGTCTGATCTCGGAAGCTAAGCAGAGCAGGGCCTGGTTAGTACCTGGATGGAAGACCGCCTGGGAATCCCAGGTGCCGTAAGCTTTTTCACTTCTCTCTCCGAAAGCCGCCGAGCGCCGCAGATTGTACACCTACAAATTACAAAAAGAATATCACATTGTTGAAGAGATGCATGTTTAGTGTTGTTTTAACGTTGGATATGAAAGGAAATTAGACAATAATATCCAAAATGATTCCGTTTCATGATTGCTAAATTAGTGTTGATCAACATTTACGATTGGCATACTATTGTTTGTAATTTAGCCGTTGAAATACAGGTGCTAACCCAACATGTTAGAATTGCCAGTGAAGAAAAGTAAAGTTACCTTCAGGCTTTAGGAACCTCTCTTGCCAATGCTAAGAACTGCTTCAATTTTAGAAAAAGAAACTTCTGATTATCTTTGACACGTTTTAAAGGATTAGGAAAAAGATGAAAAGCAGCTTACGGCCATACCTCTCTGGTTCCGCCCGATCTCGTCTGATCTCGGAAGCTAAGCAGAGCAGGGCCTGGTTAGTACCTGGATGGAAGACCGCCTGGGAATCCCAGGTGCCGTAAGCTTTTTCACTTCTCTCTCTGAAAGCCGCCCAGCGCCGTAGATTGTACACCTACACAATTGTAAAAAAAATGTCACATTGTAGAAGAGATGCAATAGGAAGAAGATGAAAGGTGGCTTACGTCCATACCATCGTCAGGCCATTTGAGGTGGCGGGGACTGCAATGGCCATTCACCGATTGGCTGGGACCCCTGGGCGGGTCTTCTCTAGTCCATCCAATTTTCGGCATGGGATGTCACAGCCTTCTTTGCATACCCTTATTTAACCCACACAAAGATGCCAACGGCAGGCGTGTCATAATTCATTGACGCATTATAAAGGATTAGGAAAAAGATAAAAAGCAGCTTACGGCCATACCTCTCTGGTTCCGCCCGATCTCGTCTGATCTCGGAAGCTAAGCAGAGCAGGGCCTGGTTAGTACCTGGATGGAAGACCGCCTGGGAATCCCAGGTGCCGTAAGCTTTTTCACTTCTCTCTCCGAAAGCCGCCGAGCGCCGCAGATTGTACACCTACAAATTACAAAAAGAATATCACATTGTTGAAGAGATGCATGTTTAGTGTTGTTTTAACGTTGGATATGAAAGGAAATTAGACAATATTATCCAAAATGATTCCGTTTCATGATTGCTAAATTAGTGTTGATCAACATTTACGATTGGCATACTATTGTTTGTAATTTAGCCGTTGAAATACAGGTGCTAACCCAACATGTTAGAATTGCCAGTGAAGAAAAGTAAAGTTACCTTCAGGCTTTAGGAACCTCTCTTGCCAATGCTAAGAACTGCTTCAATTTTAGAAAAAGAAACTTCTGATTATCTTTGACACGTTTTAAAGGATTAGGAAAAAGATGAAAAGCAGCTTACGGCCATACCTCTCTGGTTCCGCCCGATCTCGTCTGATCTCGGAAGCTAAGCAGAGCAGGGCCTGGTTAGTACCTGGATGGAAGACCGCCTGGGAATCCCAGGTGCCGTAAGCTTTTTCACTTCTCTCTCTGAAAGCCGCCCAGCGCCGTAGATTGTACACCTACACAATTGTAAAAAAAATGTCACATTGTAGAAGAGATGCAATAGGAAGAAGATGAAAGGTGGCTTACGTCCATACCATCGTCAGGCCATTTGAGGTGGCGGGGACTGCAATGGCCATTCACCGATTGGCTGGGACCCCTGGGCGGGTCTTCTCTAGTCCATCCAATTTTCGGCATGGGATGTCACAGCCTTCTTTGCATACCCTTATTTAACCCACACAAAGATGCCAACGGCAGGCGTGTCATAATTCATTGACGCATTATAAAGGATTAGGAAAAAGATAAAAAGCAGCTTACGGCCATACCTCTCTGGTTCCGCCCGATCTCGTCTGATCTCGGAAGCTAAGCAGAGCAGGGCCTGGTTAGTACCTGGATGGAAGACCGCCTGGGAATCCCAGGTGCCGTAAGCTTTTTCACTTCTCTCTCCGAAAGCCGCCGAGCGCCGCAGATTGTACACCTACAAATTACAAAAAGAATATCACATTGTTGAAGAGATGCATGTTTAGTGTTGTTTTAACGTTGGATATGAAAGGAAATTAGACAATATTATCCAAAATGATTCCGTTTCATGATTGCTAAATTAGTGTTGATCAACATTTACGATTGGCATACTATTGTTTGTAATTTAGCCGTTGAAATACAGGTGCTAACCCAACATGTTAGAATTGCCAGTGAAGAAAAGTAAAGTTACCTTCAGGCTTTAGGAACCTCTCTTGCCAATGCTAAGAACTGCTTCAATTTTAGAAAAAGAAACTTCTGATTATCTTTGACACGTTTTAAAGGATTAGGAAAAAGATGAAAAGCAGCTTACGGCCATACCTCTCTGGTTCCGCCCGATCTCGTCTGATCTCGGAAGCTAAGCAGAGCAGGGCCTGGTTAGTACCTGGATGGAAGACCGCCTGGGAATCCCAGGTGCCGTAAGCTTTTTCACTTCTCTCTCTGAAAGCCGCCCAGCGCCGTAGATTGTACACCTACACAATTGTAAAAAAAATGTCACATTGTAGAAGAGATGCAATAGGAAGAAGATGAAAGGTGGCTTACGTCCATACCATCGTCAGGCCATTTGAGGTGGCGGGGACTGCAATGGCCATTCACCGATTGGCTGGGACCCCTGGGCGGGTCTTCTCTAGTCCATCCAATTTTCGGCATGGGATGTCACAGCCTTCTTTGCATACCCTTATTTAACCCACACAAAGATGCCAACGGCAGGCGTGTCATAATTCATTGACGCATTATAAAGGATTAGGAAAAAGATAAAAAGCAGCTTACGGCCATACCTCTCTGGTTCCGCCCGATCTCGTCTGATCTCGGAAGCTAAGCAGAGCAGGGCCTGGTTAGTACCTGGATGGAAGACCGCCTGGGAATCCCAGGTGCCGTAAGCTTTTTCACTTCTCTCTCTGAAAGCCGCCCAGCGCCGTAGATTGTACACCTACACAATTGTAAAAAAAATGTCACATTGTAGAAGAGATGCAATAGGAAGAAGATGAAAGGTGGCTTACGTCCATACCATCGTCAGGCCATTTGAGGTGGCGGGGACTGCAATGGCCATTCACCGATTGGCTGGGACCCCTGGGCGGGTCTTCTCTAGTCCATCCAATTTTCGGCATGGGATGTCACAGCCTTCTTTGCATACCCTTATTTAACCCACACAAAGATGCCAACGGCAGGCGTGTCATAATTCATTGACGCATTATAAAGGATTAGGAAAAAGATAAAAAGCAGCTTACGGCCATACCTCTCTGGTTCCGCCCGATCTCGTCTGATCTCGGAAGCTAAGCAGAGCAGGGCCTGGTTAGTACCTGGATGGAAGACCGCCTGGGAATCCCAGGTGCCGTAAGCTTTTTCACTTCTCTCTCCGAAAGCCGCCGAGCGCCGCAGATTGTACACCTACAAATTACAAAAAGAATATCACATTGTTGAAGAGATGCATGTTTAGTGTTGTTTTAACGTTGGATATGAAAGGAAATTAGACAATATTATCCAAAATGATTCCGTTTCATGATTGCTAAATTAGTGTTGATCAACATTTACGATTGGCATACTATTGTTTGTAATTTAGCCGTTGAAATACAGGTGCTAACCCAACATGTTAGAATTGCCAGTGAAGAAAAGTAAAGTTACCTTCAGGCTTTAGGAACCTCTCTTGCCAATGCTAAGAACTGCTTCAATTTTAGAAAAAGAAACTTCTGATTATCTTTGACACGTTTTAAAGGATTAGGAAAAAGATGAAAAGCAGCTTACGGCCATACCTCTCTGGTTCCGCCCGATCTCGTCTGATCTCGGAAGCTAAGCAGAGCAGGGCCTGGTTAGTACCTGGATGGAAGACCGCCTGGGAATCCCAGGTGCCGTAAGCTTTTTCACTTCTCTCTCTGAAAGCCGCCCAGCGCCGTAGATTGTACACCTACACAATTGTAAAAAAAATGTCACATTGTAGAAGAGATGCAATAGGAAGAAGATGAAAGGTGGCTTACGTCCATACCATCGTCAGGCCATTTGAGGTGGCGGGGACTGCAATGGCCATTCACCGATTGGCTGGGACCCCTGGGCGGGTCTTCTCTAGTCCATCCAATTTTCGGCATGGGATGTCACAGCCTTCTTTGCATACCCTTATTTAACCCACACAAAGATGCCAACGGCAGGCGTGTCATAATTCATTGACGCATTATAAAGGATTAGGAAAAAGATAAAAAGCAGCTTACGGCCATACCTCTCTGGTTCCGCCCGATCTCGTCTGATCTCGGAAGCTAAGCAGAGCAGGGCCTGGTTAGTACCTGGATGGAAGACCGCCTGGGAATCCCAGGTGCCGTAAGCTTTTTCACTTCTCTCTCCGAAAGCCGCCGAGCGCCGCAGATTGTACACCTACAAATTACAAAAAGAATATCACATTGTTGAAGAGATGCATGTTTAGTGTTGTTTTAACGTTGGATATGAAAGGAAATTAGACAATATTATCCAAAATGATTCCGTTTCATGATTGCTAAATTAGTGTTGATCAACATTTACGATTGGCATACTATTGTTTGTAATTTAGCCGTTGAAATACAGGTGCTAACCCAACATGTTAGAATTGCCAGTGAAGAAAAGTAAAGTTACCTTCAGGCTTTAGGAACCTCTCTTGCCAATGCTAAGAACTGCTTCAATTTTAGAAAAAGAAACTTCTGATTATCTTTGACACGTTTTAAAGGATTAGGAAAAAGATGAAAAGCAGCTTACGGCCATACCTCTCTGGTTCCGCCCGATCTCGTCTGATCTCGGAAGCTAAGCAGAGCAGGGCCTGGTTAGTACCTGGATGGAAGACCGCCTGGGAATCCCAGGTGCCGTAAGCTTTTTCACTTCTCTCTCTGAAAGCCGCCCAGCGCCGTAGATTGTACACCTACACAATTGTAAAAAAAATGTCACATTGTAGAAGAGATGCAATAGGAAGAAGATGAAAGGTGGCTTACGTCCATACCATCGTCAGGCCATTTGAGGTGGCGGGGACTGCAATGGCCATTCACCGATTGGCTGGGACCCCTGGGCGGGTCTTCTCTAGTCCATCCAATTTTCGGCATGGGATGTCACAGCCTTCTTTGCATACCCTTATTTAACCCACACAAAGATGCCAACGGCAGGCGTGTCATAATTCATTGACGCATTATAAAGGATTAGGAAAAAGATAAAAAGCAGCTTACGGCCATACCTCTCTGGTTCCGCCTGATCTCGGAAGCTAAGCAGAGCAGGGCCTGGTTAGTACCTGGATGGAAGACCGCCTGGGAATCCCAGGTGCCGTAAGCTTTTTCACTTCTCTCTCTGAAAGCCGCCCAGCGCCGTAGATTGTACACCTACACAATTGTAAAAAAAATGTCACATTGTAGAAGAGATGCAATAGGAAGAAGATGAAAGGTGGCTTACGTCCATACCATCGTCAGGCCATTTGAGGTGGCGGGGACTGCAATGGCCATTCACCGATTGGCTGGGACCCCTGGGCGGGTCTTCTCTAGTCCATCCAATTTTCGGCATGGGATGTCACAGCCTTCTTTGCATACCCTTATTTAACCCACACAAAGATGCCAACGGCAGGCGTGTCATAATTCATTGACGCATTATAAAGGATTAGGAAAAAGATAAAAAGCAGCTTACGGCCATACCTCTCTGGTTCCGCCCGATCTCGTCTGATCTCGGAAGCTAAGCAGAGCAGGGCCTGGTTAGTACCTGGATGGAAGACCGCCTGGGAATCCCAGGTGCCGTAAGCTTTTTCACTTCTCTCTCCGAAAGCCGCCGAGCGCCGCAGATTGTACACCTACAAATTACAAAAAGAATATCACATTGTTGAAGAGATGCATGTTTAGTGTTGTTTTAACGTTGGATATGAAAGGAAATTAGACAATAATATCCAAAATGATTCCGTTTCATGATTGCTAAATTAGTGTTGATCAACATTTACGATTGGCATACTATTGTTTGTAATTTAGCCGTTGAAATACAGGTGCTAACCCAACATGTTAGAATTGCCAGTGAAGAAAAGTAAAGTTACCTTCAGGCTTTAGGAACCTCTCTTGCCAATGCTAAGAACTGCTTCAATTTTAGAAAAAGAAACTTCTGATTATCTTTGACACGTTTTAAAGGATTAGGAAAAAGATGAAAAGCAGCTTACGGCCATACCTCTCTGGTTCCGCCCGATCTCGTCTGATCTCGGAAGCTAAGCAGAGCAGGGCCTGGTTAGTACCTGGATGGAAGACCGCCTGGGAATCCCAGGTGCCGTAAGCTTTTTCACTTCTCTCTCTGAAAGCCGCCCAGCGCCGTAGATTGTACACCTACACAATTGTAAAAAAAATGTCACATTGTAGAAGAGATGCAATAGGAAGAAGATGAAAGGTGGCTTACGTCCATACCATCGTCAGGCCATTTGAGGTGGCGGGGACTGCAATGGCCATTCACCGATTGGCTGGGACCCCTGGGCGGGTCTTCTCTAGTCCATCCAATTTTCGGCATGGGATGTCACAGCCTTCTTTGCATACCCTTATTTAACCCACACAAAGATGCCAACGGCAGGCGTGTCATAATTCATTGACGCATTATAAAGGATTAGGAAAAAGATAAAAAGCAGCTTACGGCCATACCTCTCTGGTTCCGCCCGATCTCGTCTGATCTCGGAAGCTAAGCAGAGCAGGGCCTGGTTAGTACCTGGATGGAAGACCGCCTGGGAATCCCAGGTGCCGTAAGCTTTTTCACTTCTCTCTCCGAAAGCCGCCGAGCGCCGCAGATTGTACACCTACAAATTACAAAAAGAATATCACATTGTTGAAGAGATGCATGTTTAGTGTTGTTTTAACGTTGGATATGAAAGGAAATTAGACAATATTATCCAAAATGATTCCGTTTCATGATTGCTAAATTAGTGTTGATCAACATTTACGATTGGCATACTATTGTTTGTAATTTAGCCGTTGAAATACAGGTGCTAACCCAACATGTTAGAATTGCCAGTGAAGAAAAGTAAAGTTACCTTCAGGCTTTAGGAACCTCTCTTGCCAATGCTAAGAACTGCTTCAATTTTAGAAAAAGAAACTTCTGATTATCTTTGACACGTTTTAAAGGATTAGGAAAAAGATGAAAAGCAGCTTACGGCCATACCTCTCTGGTTCCGCCCGATCTCGTCTGATCTCGGAAGCTAAGCAGAGCAGGGCCTGGTTAGTACCTGGATGGAAGACCGCCTGGGAATCCCAGGTGCCGTAAGCTTTTTCACTTCTCTCTCTGAAAGCCGCCCAGCGCCGTAGATTGTACACCTACACAATTGTAAAAAAAATGTCACATTGTAGAAGAGATGCAATAGGAAGAAGATGAAAGGTGGCTTACGTCCATACCATCGTCAGGCCATTTGAGGTGGCGGGGACTGCAATGGCCATTCACCGATTGGCTGGGACCCCTGGGCGGGTCTTCTCTAGTCCATCCAATTTTCGGCATGGGATGTCACAGCCTTCTTTGCATACCCTTATTTAACCCACACAAAGATGCCAACGGCAGGCGTGTCATAATTCATTGACGCATTATAAAGGATTAGGAAAAAGATAAAAAGCAGCTTACGGCCATACCTCTCTGGTTCCGCCCGATCTCGTCTGATCTCGGAAGCTAAGCAGAGCAGGGCCTGGTTAGTACCTGGATGGAAGACCGCCTGGGAATCCCAGGTGCCGTAAGCTTTTTCACTTCTCTCTCCGAAAGCCGCCGAGCGCCGCAGATTGTACACCTACAAATTACAAAAAGAATATCACATTGTTGAAGAGATGCATGTTTAGTGTTGTTTTAACGTTGGATATGAAAGGAAATTAGACAATATTATCCAAAATGATTCCGTTTCATGATTGCTAAATTAGTGTTGATCAACATTTACGATTGGCATACTATTGTTTGTAATTTAGCCGTTGAAATACAGGTGCTAACCCAACATGTTAGAATTGCCAGTGAAGAAAAGTAAAGTTACCTTCAGGCTTTAGGAACCTCTCTTGCCAATGCTAAGAACTGCTTCAATTTTAGAAAAAGAAACTTCTGATTATCTTTGACACGTTTTAAAGGATTAGGAAAAAGATGAAAAGCAGCTTACGGCCATACCTCTCTGGTTCCGCCCGATCTCGTCTGATCTCGGAAGCTAAGCAGAGCAGGGCCTGGTTAGTACCTGGATGGAAGACCGCCTGGGAATCCCAGGTGCCGTAAGCTTTTTCACTTCTCTCTCTGAAAGCCGCCCAGCGCCGTAGATTGTACACCTACACAATTGTAAAAAAAATGTCACATTGTAGAAGAGATGCAATAGGAAGAAGATGAAAGGTGGCTTACGTCCATACCATCGTCAGGCCATTTGAGGTGGCGGGGACTGCAATGGCCATTCACCGATTGGCTGGGACCCCTGGGCGGGTCTTCTCTAGTCCATCCAATTTTCGGCATGGGATGTCACAGCCTTCTTTGCATACCCTTATTTAACCCACACAAAGATGCCAACGGCAGGCGTGTCATAATTCATTGACGCATTATAAAGGATTAGGAAAAAGATAAAAAGCAGCTTACGGCCATACCTCTCTGGTTCCGCCCGATCTCGTCTGATCTCGGAAGCTAAGCAGAGCAGGGCCTGGTTAGTACCTGGATGGAAGACCGCCTGGGAATCCCAGGTGCCGTAAGCTTTTTCACTTCTCTCTCCGAAAGCCGCCGAGCGCCGCAGATTGTACACCTACAAATTACAAAAAGAATATCACATTGTTGAAGAGATGCATGTTTAGTGTTGTTTTAACGTTGGATATGAAAGGAAATTAGACAATATTATCCAAAATGATTCCGTTTCATGATTGCTAAATTAGTGTTGATCAACATTTACGATTGGCATACTATTGTTTGTAATTTAGCCGTTGAAATACAGGTGCTAACCCAACATGTTAGAATTGCCAGTGAAGAAAAGTAAAGTTACCTTCAGGCTTTAGGAACCTCTCTTGCCAATGCTAAGAACTGCTTCAATTTTAGAAAAAGAAACTTCTGATTATCTTTGACACGTTTTAAAGGATTAGGAAAAAGATGAAAAGCAGCTTACGGCCATACCTCTCTGGTTCCGCCCGATCTCGTCTGATCTCGGAAGCTAAGCAGAGCAGGGCCTGGTTAGTACCTGGATGGAAGACCGCCTGGGAATCCCAGGTGCCGTAAGCTTTTTCACTTCTCTCTCTGAAAGCCGCCCAGCGCCGTAGATTGTACACCTACACAATTGTAAAAAAAATGTCACATTGTAGAAGAGATGCAATAGGAAGAAGATGAAAGGTGGCTTACGTCCATACCATCGTCAGGCCATTTGAGGTGGCGGGGACTGCAATGGCCATTCACCGATTGGCTGGGACCCCTGGGCGGGTCTTCTCTAGTCCATCCAATTTTCGGCATGGGATGTCACAGCCTTCTTTGCATACCCTTATTTAACCCACACAAAGATGCCAACGGCAGGCGTGTCATAATTCATTGACGCATTATAAAGGATTAGGAAAAAGATAAAAAGCAGCTTACGGCCATACCTCTCTGGTTCCGCCCGATCTCGTCTGATCTCGGAAGCTAAGCAGAGCAGGGCCTGGTTAGTACCTGGATGGAAGACCGCCTGGGAATCCCAGGTGCCGTAAGCTTTTTCACTTCTCTCTCCGAAAGCCGCCGAGCGCCGCAGATTGTACACCTACAAATTACAAAAAGAATATCACATTGTTGAAGAGATGCATGTTTAGTGTTGTTTTAACGTTGGATATGAAAGGAAATTAGACAATATTATCCAAAATGATTCCGTTTCATGATTGCTAAATTAGTGTTGATCAACATTTACGATTGGCATACTATTGTTTGTAATTTAGCCGTTGAAATACAGGTGCTAACCCAACATGTTAGAATTGCCAGTGAAGAAAAGTAAAGTTACCTTCAGGCTTTAGGAACCTCTCTTGCCAATGCTAAGAACTGCTTCAATTTTAGAAAAAGAAACTTCTGATTATCTTTGACACGTTTTAAAGGATTAGGAAAAAGATGAAAAGCAGCTTACGGCCATACCTCTCTGGTTCCGCCCGATCTCGTCTGATCTCGGAAGCTAAGCAGAGCAGGGCCTGGTTAGTACCTGGATGGAAGACCGCCTGGGAATCCCAGGTGCCGTAAGCTTTTTCACTTCTCTCTCTGAAAGCCGCCCAGCGCCGTAGATTGTACACCTACACAATTGTAAAAAAAATGTCACATTGTAGAAGAGATGCAATAGGAAGAAGATGAAAGGTGGCTTACGTCCATACCATCGTCAGGCCATTTGAGGTGGCGGGGACTGCAATGGCCATTCACCGATTGGCTGGGACCCCTGGGCGGGTCTTCTCTAGTCCATCCAATTTTCGGCATGGGATGTCACAGCCTTCTTTGCATACCCTTATTTAACCCACACAAAGATGCCAACGGCAGGCGTGTCATAATTCATTGACGCATTATAAAGGATTAGGAAAAAGATAAAAAGCAGCTTACGGCCATACCTCTCTGGTTCCGCCCGATCTCGTCTGATCTCGGAAGCTAAGCAGAGCAGGGCCTGGTTAGTACCTGGATGGAAGACCGCCTGGGAATCCCAGGTGCCGTAAGCTTTTTCACTTCTCTCTCTGAAAGCCGCCCAGCGCCGTAGATTGTACACCTACACAATTGTAAAAAAAATGTCACATTGTAGAAGAGATGCAATAGGAAGAAGATGAAAGGTGGCTTACGTCCATACCATCGTCAGGCCATTTGAGGTGGCGGGGACTGCAATGGCCATTCACCGATTGGCTGGGACCCCTGGGCGGGTCTTCTCTAGTCCATCCAATTTTCGGCATGGGATGTCACAGCCTTCTTTGCATACCCTTATTTAACCCACACAAAGATGCCAACGGCAGGCGTGTCATAATTCATTGACGCATTATAAAGGATTAGGAAAAAGATAAAAAGCAGCTTACGGCCATACCTCTCTGGTTCCGCCCGATCTCGTCTGATCTCGGAAGCTAAGCAGAGCAGGGCCTGGTTAGTACCTGGATGGAAGACCGCCTGGGAATCCCAGGTGCCGTAAGCTTTTTCACTTCTCTCTCCGAAAGCCGCCGAGCGCCGCAGATTGTACACCTACAAATTACAAAAAGAATATCACATTGTTGAAGAGATGCATGTTTAGTGTTGTTTTAACGTTGGATATGAAAGGAAATTAGACAATATTATCCAAAATGATTCCGTTTCATGATTGCTAAATTAGTGTTGATCAACATTTACGATTGGCATACTATTGTTTGTAATTTAGCCGTTGAAATACAGGTGCTAACCCAACATGTTAGAATTGCCAGTGAAGAAAAGTAAAGTTACCTTCAGGCTTTAGGAACCTCTCTTGCCAATGCTAAGAACTGCTTCAATTTTAGAAAAAGAAACTTCTGATTATCTTTGACACGTTTTAAAGGATTAGGAAAAAGATGAAAAGCAGCTTACGGCCATACCTCTCTGGTTCCGCCCGATCTCGTCTGATCTCGGAAGCTAAGCAGAGCAGGGCCTGGTTAGTACCTGGATGGAAGACCGCCTGGGAATCCCAGGTGCCGTAAGCTTTTTCACTTCTCTCTCTGAAAGCCGCCCAGCGCCGTAGATTGTACACCTACACAATTGTAAAAAAAATGTCACATTGTAGAAGAGATGCAATAGGAAGAAGATGAAAGGTGGCTTACGTCCATACCATCGTCAGGCCATTTGAGGTGGCGGGGACTGCAATGGCCATTCACCGATTGGCTGGGACCCCTGGGCGGGTCTTCTCTAGTCCATCCAATTTTCGGCATGGGATGTCACAGCCTTCTTTGCATACCCTTATTTAACCCACACAAAGATGCCAACGGCAGGCGTGTCATAATTCATTGACGCATTATAAAAGATTAGGAAAAAGATAAAAAGCAGCTTACGGCCATACCTCTCTGGTTCCGCCCGATCTCGTCTGATCTCGGAAGCTAAGCAGAGCAGGGCCTGGTTAGTACCTGGATGGAAGACCGCCTGGGAATCCCAGGTGCCGTAAGCTTTTTCACTTCTCTCTCCGAAAGCCGCCGAGCGCCGCAGATTGTACACCTACAAATTACAAAAAGAATATCACATTGTTGAAGAGATGCATGTTTAGTGTTGTTTTAACGTTGGATATGAAAGGAAATTAGACAATATTATCCAAAATGATTCCGTTTCATGATTGCTAAATTAGTGTTGATCAACATTTACGATTGGCATACTATTGTTTGTAATTTAGCCGTTGAAATACAGGTGCTAACCCAACATGTTAGAATTGCCAGTGAAGAAAAGTAAAGTTACCTTCAGGCTTTAGGAACCTCTCTTGCCAATGCTAAGAACTGCTTCAATTTTAGAAAAAGAAACTTCTGATTATCTTTGACACGTTTTAAAGGATTAGGAAAAAGATGAAAAGCAGCTTACGGCCATACCTCTCTGGTTCCGCCCGATCTCGTCTGATCTCGGAAGCTAAGCAGAGCAGGGCCTGGTTAGTACCTGGATGGAAGACCGCCTGGGAATCCCAGGTGCCGTAAGCTTTTTCACTTCTCTCTCTGAAAGCCGCCCAGCGCCGTAGATTGTACACCTACACAATTGTAAAAAAAATGTCACATTGTAGAAGAGATGCAATAGGAAGAAGATGAAAGGTGGCTTACGTCCATACCATCGTCAGGCCATTTGAGGTGGCGGGGACTGCAATGGCCATTCACCGATTGGCTGGGACCCCTGGGCGGGTCTTCTCTAGTCCATCCAATTTTCGGCATGGGATGTCACAGCCTTCTTTGCATACCCTTATTTAACCCACACAAAGATGCCAACGGCAGGCGTGTCATAATTCATTGACGCATTATAAAGGATTAGGAAAAAGATAAAAAGCAGCTTACGGCCATACCTCTCTGGTTCCGCCCGATCTCGTCTGATCTCGGAAGCTAAGCAGAGCAGGGCCTGGTTAGTACCTGGATGGAAGACCGCCTGGGAATCCCAGGTGCCGTAAGCTTTTTCACTTCTCTCTCCGAAAGCCGCCGAGCGCCGCAGATTGTACACCTACAAATTACAAAAAGAATATCACATTGTTGAAGAGATGCATGTTTAGTGTTGTTTTAACGTTGGATATGAAAGGAAATTAGACAATATTATCCAAAATGATTCCGTTTCATGATTGCTAAATTAGTGTTGATCAACATTTACGATTGGCATACTATTGTTTGTAATTTAGCCGTTGAAATACAGGTGCTAACCCAACATGTTAGAATTGCCAGTGAAGAAAAGTAAAGTTACCTTCAGGCTTTAGGAACCTCTCTTGCCAATGCTAAGAACTGCTTCAATTTTAGAAAAAGAAACTTCTGATTATCTTTGACACGTTTTAAAGGATTAGGAAAAAGATGAAAAGCAGCTTACGGCCATACCTCTCTGGTTCCGCCCGATCTCGTCTGATCTCGGAAGCTAAGCAGAGCAGGGCCTGGTTAGTACCTGGATGGAAGACCGCCTGGGAATCCCAGGTGCCGTAAGCTTTTTCACTTCTCTCTCTGAAAGCCGCCCAGCGCCGTAGATTGTACACCTACACAATTGTAAAAAAAATGTCACATTGTAGAAGAGATGCAATAGGAAGAAGATGAAAGGTGGCTTACGTCCATACCATCGTCAGGCCATTTGAGGTGGCGGGGACTGCAATGGCCATTCACCGATTGGCTGGGACCCCTGGGCGGGTCTTCTCTAGTCCATCCAATTTTCGGCATGGGATGTCACAGCCTTCTTTGCATACCCTTATTTAACCCACACAAAGATGCCAACGGCAGGCGTGTCATAATTCATTGACGCATTATAAAGGATTAGGAAAAAGATAAAAAGCAGCTTACGGCCATACCTCTCTGGTTCCGCCCGATCTCGTCTGATCTCGGAAGCTAAGCAGAGCAGGGCCTGGTTAGTACCTGGATGGAAGACCGCCTGGGAATCCCAGGTGCCGTAAGCTTTTTCACTTCTCTCTCCGAAAGCCGCCGAGCGCCGCAGATTGTACACCTACAAATTACAAAAAGAATATCACATTGTTGAAGAGATGCATGTTTAGTGTTGTTTTAACGTTGGATATGAAAGGAAATTAGACAATAATATCCAAAATGATTCCGTTTCATGATTGCTAAATTAGTGTTGATCAACATTTACGATTGGCATACTATTGTTTGTAATTTAGCCGTTGAAATACAGGTGCTAACCCAACATGTTAGAATTGCCAGTGAAGAAAAGTAAAGTTACCTTCAGGCTTTAGGAACCTCTCTTGCCAATGCTAAGAACTGCTTCAATTTTAGAAAAAGAAACTTCTGATTATCTTTGACACGTTTTAAAGGATTAGGAAAAAGATGAAAAGCAGCTTACGGCCATACCTCTCTGGTTCCGCCCGATCTCGTCTGATCTCGGAAGCTAAGCAGAGCAGGGCCTGGTTAGTACCTGGATGGAAGACCGCCTGGGAATCCCAGGTGCCGTAAGCTTTTTCACTTCTCTCTCTGAAAGCCGCCCAGCGCCGTAGATTGTACACCTACACAATTGTAAAAAAAATGTCACATTGTAGAAGAGATGCAATAGGAAGAAGATGAAAGGTGGCTTACGTCCATACCATCGTCAGGCCATTTGAGGTGGCGGGGACTGCAATGGCCATTCACCGATTGGCTGGGACCCCTTGGGCGGGTCTTCTCTAGTCCATCCAATTTTCGGCATGGGATGTCACAGCCTTCTTTGCATACCCTTATTTAACCCACACAAAGATGCCAACGGCAGGCGTGTCATAATTCATTGACGCATTATAAAGGATTAGGAAAAAGATAAAAAGCAGCTTACGGCCATACCTCTCTGGTTCCGCCCGATCTCGTCTGATCTCGGAAGCTAAGCAGAGCAGGGCCTGGTTAGTACCTGGATGGAAGACCGCCTGGGAATCCCAGGTGCCGTAAGCTTTTTCACTTCTCTCTCCGAAAGCCGCCGAGCGCCGCAGATTGTACACCTACAAATTACAAAAAGAATATCACATTGTTGAAGAGATGCATGTTTAGTGTTGTTTTAACGTTGGATATGAAAGGAAATTAGACAATATTATCCAAAATGATTCCGTTTCATGATTGCTAAATTAGTGTTGATCAACATTTACGATTGGCATACTATTGTTTGTAATTTAGCCGTTGAAATACAGGTGCTAACCCAACATGTTAGAATTGCCAGTGAAGAAAAGTAAAGTTACCTTCAGGCTTTAGGAACCTCTCTTGCCAATGCTAAGAACTGCTTCAATTTTAGAAAAAGAAACTTCTGATTATCTTTGACACGTTTTAAAGGATTAGGAAAAAGATGAAAAGCAGCTTACGGCCATACCTCTCTGGTTCCGCCCGATCTCGTCTGATCTCGGAAGCTAAGCAGAGCAGGGCCTGGTTAGTACCTGGATGGAAGACCGCCTGGGAATCCCAGGTGCCGTAAGCTTTTTCACTTCTCTCTCTGAAAGCCGCCCAGCGCCGTAGATTGTACACCTACACAATTGTAAAAAAAATGTCACATTGTAGAAGAGATGCAATAGGAAGAAGATGAAAGGTGGCTTACGTCCATACCATCGTCAGGCCATTTGAGGTGGCGGGGACTGCAATGGCCATTCACCGATTGGCTGGGACCCCTGGGCGGGTCTTCTCTAGTCCATCCAATTTTCGGCATGGGATGTCACAGCCTTCTTTGCATACCCTTATTTAACCCACACAAAGATGCCAACGGCAGGCGTGTCATAATTCATTGACGCATTATAAAGGATTAGGAAAAAGATAAAAAGCAGCTTACGGCCATACCTCTCTGGTTCCGCCCGATCTCGTCTGATCTCGGAAGCTAAGCAGAGCAGGGCCTGGTTAGTACCTGGATGGAAGACCGCCTGGGAATCCCAGGTGCCGTAAGCTTTTTCACTTCTCTCTCCGAAAGCCGCCGAGCGCCGCAGATTGTACACCTACAAATTACAAAAAGAATATCACATTGTTGAAGAGATGCATGTTTAGTGTTGTTTTAACGTTGGATATGAAAGGAAATTAGACAATAATATCCAAAATGATTCCGTTTCATGATTGCTAAATTAGTGTTGATCAACATTTACGATTGGCATACTATTGTTTGTAATTTAGCCGTTGAAATACAGGTGCTAACCCAACATGTTAGAATTGCCAGTGAAGAAAAGTAAAGTTACCTTCAGGCTTTAGGAACCTCTCTTGCCAATGCTAAGAACTGCTTCAATTTTAGAAAAAGAAACTTCTGATTATCTTTGACACGTTTTAAAGGATTAGGAAAAAGATGAAAAGCAGCTTACGGCCATACCTCTCTGGTTCCGCCCGATCTCGTCTGATCTCGGAAGCTAAGCAGAGCAGGGCCTGGTTAGTACCTGGATGGAAGACCGCCTGGGAATCCCAGGTGCCGTAAGCTTTTTCACTTCTCTCTCTGAAAGCCGCCCAGCGCCGTAGATTGTACACCTACACAATTGTAAAAAAAATGTCACATTGTAGAAGAGATGCAATAGGAAGAAGATGAAAGGTGGCTTACGTCCATACCATCGTCAGGCCATTTGAGGTGGCGGGGACTGCAATGGCCATTCACCGATTGGCTGGGACCCCTTGGGCGGGTCTTCTCTAGTCCATCCAATTTTCGGCATGGGATGTCACAGCCTTCTTTGCATACCCTTATTTAACCCACACAAAGATGCCAACGGCAGGCGTGTCATAATTCATTGACGCATTATAAAGGATTAGGAAAAAGATAAAAAGCAGCTTACGGCCATACCTCTCTGGTTCCGCCCGATCTCGTCTGATCTCGGAAGCTAAGCAGAGCAGGGCCTGGTTAGTACCTGGATGGAAGACCGCCTGGGAATCCCAGGTGCCGTAAGCTTTTTCACTTCTCTCTCCGAAAGCCGCCGAGCGCCGCAGATTGTACACCTACAAATTACAAAAAGAATATCACATTGTTGAAGAGATGCATGTTTAGTGTTGTTTTAACGTTGGATATGAAAGGAAATTAGACAATATTATCCAAAATGATTCCGTTTCATGATTGCTAAATTAGTGTTGATCAACATTTACGATTGGCATACTATTGTTTGTAATTTAGCCGTTGAAATACAGGTGCTAACCCAACATGTTAGAATTGCCAGTGAAGAAAAGTAAAGTTACCTTCAGGCTTTAGGAACCTCTCTTGCCAATGCTAAGAACTGCTTCAATTTTAGAAAAAGAAACTTCTGATTATCTTTGACACGTTTTAAAGGATTAGGAAAAAGATGAAAAGCAGCTTACGGCCATACCTCTCTGGTTCCGCCCGATCTCGTCTGATCTCGGAAGCTAAGCAGAGCAGGGCCTGGTTAGTACCTGGATGGAAGACCGCCTGGGAATCCCAGGTGCCGTAAGCTTTTTCACTTCTCTCTCTGAAAGCCGCCCAGCGCCGTAGATTGTACACCTACACAATTGTAAAAAAAATGTCACATTGTAGAAGAGATGCAATAGGAAGAAGATGAAAGGTGGCTTACGTCCATACCATCGTCAGGCCATTTGAGGTGGCGGGGACTGCAATGGCCATTCACCGATTGGCTGGGACCCCTGGGCGGGTCTTCTCTAGTCCATCCAATTTTCGGCATGGGATGTCACAGCCTTCTTTGCATACCCTTATTTAACCCACACAAAGATGCCAACGGCAGGCGTGTCATAATTCATTGACGCATTATAAAGGATTAGGAAAAAGATAAAAAGCAGCTTACGGCCATACCTCTCTGGTTCCGCCCGATCTCGTCTGATCTCGGAAGCTAAGCAGAGCAGGGCCTGGTTAGTACCTGGATGGAAGACCGCCTGGGAATCCCAGGTGCCGTAAGCTTTTTCACTTCTCTCTCCGAAAGCCGCCGAGCGCCGCAGATTGTACACCTACAAATTACAAAAAGAATATCACATTGTTGAAGAGATGCATGTTTAGTGTTGTTTTAACGTTGGATATGAAAGGAAATTAGACAATAATATCCAAAATGATTCCGTTTCATGATTGCTAAATTAGTGTTGATCAACATTTACGATTGGCATTATATTGTTTGTAATTTAGCCGTTGAAATACAGGTGCTAACCCAACATGTTAGAATTGCCAGTGAAGAAAAGTAAAGTTACCTTCAGGCTTTAGGAACCTCTCTTGCCAATGCTAAGAACTGCTTCAATTTTAGAAAAAGAAACTTCTGATTATCTTTGACACGTTTTAAAGGATTAGGAAAAAGATGAAAAGCAGCTTACGGCCATACCTCTCTGGTTCCGCCCGATCTCGTCTGATCTCGGAAGCTAAGCAGAGCAGGGCCTGGTTAGTACCTGGATGGAAGACCGCCTGGGAATCCCAGGTGCCGTAAGCTTTTTCACTTCTCTCTCTGAAAGCCGCCCAGCGCCGTAGATTGTACACCTACACAATTGTAAAAAAAATGTCACATTGTAGAAGAGATGCAATAGGAAGAAGATGAAAGGTGGCTTACGTCCATACCATCGTCAGGCCATTTGAGGTGGCGGGGACTGCAATGGCCATTCACCGATTGGCTGGGACCCCTGGGCGGGTCTTCTCTAGTCCATCCAATTTTCGGCATGGGATGTCACAGCCTTCTTTGCATACCCTTATTTAACCCACACAAAGATGCCAACGGCAGGCGTGTCATAATTCATTGACGCATTATAAAGGATTAGGAAAAAGATAAAAAGCAGCTTACGGCCATACCTCTCTGGTTCCGCCCGATCTCGTCTGATCTCGGAAGCTAAGCAGAGCAGGGCCTGGTTAGTACCTGGATGGAAGACCGCCTGGGAATCCCAGGTGCCGTAAGCTTTTTCACTTCTCTCTCCGAAAGCCGCCGAGCGCCGCAGATTGTACACCTACAAATTACAAAAAGAATATCACATTGTTGAAGAGATGCATGTTTAGTGTTGTTTTAACGTTGGATATGAAAGGAAATTAGACAATATTATCCAAAATGATTCCGTTTCATGATTGCTAAATTAGTGTTGATCAACATTTACGATTGGCATACTATTGTTTGTAATTTAGCCGTTGAAATACAGGTGCTAACCCAACATGTTAGAATTGCCAGTGAAGAAAAGTAAAGTTACCTTCAGGCTTTAGGAACCTCTCTTGCCAATGCTAAGAACTGCTTCAATTTTAGAAAAAGAAACTTCTGATTATCTTTGACACGTTTTAAAGGATTAGGAAAAAGATGAAAAGCAGCTTACGGCCATACCTCTCTGGTTCCGCCCGATCTCGTCTGATCTCGGAAGCTAAGCAGAGCAGGGCCTGGTTAGTACCTGGATGGAAGACCGCCTGGGAATCCCAGGTGCCGTAAGCTTTTTCACTTCTCTCTCTGAAAGCCGCCCAGCGCCGTAGATTGTACACCTACACAATTGTAAAAAAAATGTCACATTGTAGAAGAGATGCAATAGGAAGAAGATGAAAGGTGGCTTACGTCCATACCATCGTCAGGCCATTTGAGGTGGCGGGGACTGCAATGGCCATTCACCGATTGGCTGGGACCCCTGGGCGGGTCTTCTCTAGTCCATCCAATTTTCGGCATGGGATGTCACAGCCTTCTTTGCATACCCTTATTTAACCCACACAAAGATGCCAACGGCAGGCGTGTCATAATTCATTGACGCATTATAAAGGATTAGGAAAAAGATAAAAAGCAGCTTACGGCCATACCTCTCTGGTTCCGCCCGATCTCGTCTGATCTCGGAAGCTAAGCAGAGCAGGGCCTGGTTAGTACCTGGATGGAAGACCGCCTGGGAATCCCAGGTGCCGTAAGCTTTTTCACTTCTCTCTCCGAAAGCCGCCGAGCGCCGCAGATTGTACACCTACAAATTACAAAAAGAATATCACATTGTTGAAGAGATGCATGTTTAGTGTTGTTTTAACGTTGGATATGAAAGGAAATTAGACAATATTATCCAAAATGATTCCGTTTCATGATTGCTAAATTAGTGTTGATCAACATTTACGATTGGCATACTATTGTTTGTAATTTAGCCGTTGAAATACAGGTGCTAACCCAACATGTTAGAATTGCCAGTGAAGAAAAGTAAAGTTACCTTCAGGCTTTAGGAACCTCTCTTGCCAATGCTAAGAACTGCTTCAATTTTAGAAAAAGAAACTTCTGATTATCTTTGACACGTTTTAAAGGATTAGGAAAAAGATGAAAAGCAGCTTACGGCCATACCTCTCTGGTTCCGCCCGATCTCGTCTGATCTCGGAAGCTAAGCAGAGCAGGGCCTGGTTAGTACCTGGATGGAAGACCGCCTGGGAATCCCAGGTGCCGTAAGCTTTTTCACTTCTCTCTCTGAAAGCCGCCCAGCGCCGTAGATTGTACACCTACACAATTGTAAAAAAAATGTCACATTGTAGAAGAGATGCAATAGGAAGAAGATGAAAGGTGGCTTACGTCCATACCATCGTCAGGCCATTTGAGGTGGCGGGGACTGCAATGGCCATTCACCGATTGGCTGGGACCCCTGGGCGGGTCTTCTCTAGTCCATCCAATTTTCGGCATGGGATGTCACAGCCTTCTTTGCATACCCTTATTTAACCCACACAAAGATGCCAACGGCAGGCGTGTCATAATTCATTGACGCATTATAAAGGATTAGGAAAAAGATAAAAAGCAGCTTACGGCCATACCTCTCTGGTTCCGCCTGATCTCGGAAGCTAAGCAGAGCAGGGCCTGGTTAGTACCTGGATGGAAGACCGCCTGGGAATCCCAGGTGCCGTAAGCTTTTTCACTTCTCTCTCTGAAAGCCGCCCAGCGCCGTAGATTGTACACCTACACAATTGTAAAAAAAATGTCACATTGTAGAAGAGATGCAATAGGAAGAAGATGAAAGGTGGCTTACGTCCATACCATCGTCAGGCCATTTGAGGTGGCGGGGACTGCAATGGCCATTCACCGATTGGCTGGGACCCCTGGGCGGGTCTTCTCTAGTCCATCCGATTTTCGGCATGGGATGTCACAGCCTTCTTTGCATACCCTTATTTAACCCACACAAAGATGCCAACGGCAGGCGTGTCATAATTCATTGACGCATTATAAAGGATTAGGAAAAAGATAAAAAGCAGCTTACGGCCATACCTCTCTGGTTCCGCCCGATCTCGTCTGATCTCGGAAGCTAAGCAGAGCAGGGCCTGGTTAGTACCTGGATGGAAGACCGCCTGGGAATCCCAGGTGCCGTAAGCTTTTTCACTTCTCTCTCCGAAAGCCGCCGAGCGCCGCAGATTGTACACCTACAAATTACAAAAAGAATATCACATTGTTGAAGAGATGCATGTTTAGTGTTGTTTTAACGTTGGATATGAAAGGAAATTAGACAATAATATCCAAAATGATTCCGTTTCATGATTGCTAAATTAGTGTTGATCAACATTTACGATTGGCATACTATTGTTTGTAATTTAGCCGTTGAAATACAGGTGCTAACCCAACATGTTAGAATTGCCAGTGAAGAAAAGTAAAGTTACCTTCAGGCTTTAGGAACCTCTCTTGCCAATGCTAAGAACTGCTTCAATTTTAGAAAAAGAAACTTCTGATTATCTTTGACACGTTTTAAAGGATTAGGAAAAAGATGAAAAGCAGCTTACGGCCATACCTCTCTGGTTCCGCCCGATCTCGTCTGATCTCGGAAGCTAAGCAGAGCAGGGCCTGGTTAGTACCTGGATGGAAGACCGCCTGGGAATCCCAGGTGCCGTAAGCTTTTTCACTTCTCTCTCTGAAAGCCGCCCAGCGCCGTAGATTGTACACCTACACAATTGTAAAAAAAATGTCACATTGTAGAAGAGATGCAATAGGAAGAAGATGAAAGGTGGCTTACGTCCATACCATCGTCAGGCCATTTGAGGTGGCGGGGACTGCAATGGCCATTCACCGATTGGCTGGGACCCCTGGGCGGGTCTTCTCTAGTCCATCCAATTTTCGGCATGGGATGTCACAGCCTTCTTTGCATACCCTTATTTAACCCACACAAAGATGCCAACGGCAGGCGTGTCATAATTCATTGACGCATTATAAAGGATTAGGAAAAAGATAAAAAGCAGCTTACGGCCATACCTCTCTGGTTCTGCCTGATCTCGGAAGCTAAGCAGAGCAGGGCCTGGTTAGTACCTGGATGGAAGACCGCCTGGGAATCCCAGGTGCCGTAAGCTTTTTCACTTCTCTCTCTGAAAGCCGCCCAGCGCCGTAGATTGTACACCTACACAATTGTAAAAAAAATGTCACATTGTAGAAGAGATGCAATAGGAAGAAGATGAAAGGTGGCTTACGTCCATACCATCGTCAGGCCATTTGAGGTGGCGGGGACTGCAATGGCCATTCACCGATTGGCTGGGACCCCTGGGCGGGTCTTCTCTAGTCCATCCAATTTTCGGCATGGGATGTCACAGCCTTCTTTGCATACCCTTATTTAACCCACACAAAGATGCCAACGGCAGGCGTGTCATAATTCATTGACGCATTATAAAGGATTAGGAAAAAGATAAAAAGCAGCTTACGGCCATACCTCTCTGGTTCCGCCCGATCTCGTCTGATCTCGGAAGCTAAGCAGAGCAGGGCCTGGTTAGTACCTGGATGGAAGACCGCCTGGGAATCCCAGGTGCCGTAAGCTTTTTCACTTCTCTCTCCGAAAGCCGCCGAGCGCCGCAGATTGTACACCTACAAATTACAAAAAGAATATCACATTGTTGAAGAGATGCATGTTTAGTGTTGTTTTAACGTTGGATATGAAAGGAAATTAGACAATAATATCCAAAATGATTCCGTTTCATGATTGCTAAATTAGTGTTGATCAACATTTACGATTGGCATACTATTGTTTGTAATTTAGCCGTTGAAATACAGGTGCTAACCCAACATGTTAGAATTGCCAGTGAAGAAAAGTAAAGTTACCTTCAGGCTTTAGGAACCTCTCTTGCCAATGCTAAGAACTGCTTCAATTTTAGAAAAAGAAACTTCTGATTATCTTTGACACGTTTTAAAGGATTAGGAAAAAGATGAAAAGCAGCTTACGGCCATACCTCTCTGGTTCCGCCCGATCTCGTCTGATCTCGGAAGCTAAGCAGAGCAGGGCCTGGTTAGTACCTGGATGGAAGACCGCCTGGGAATCCCAGGTGCCGTAAGCTTTTTCACTTCTCTCTCTGAAAGCCGCCCAGCGCCGTAGATTGTACACCTACACAATTGTAAAAAAAATGTCACATTGTAGAAGAGATGCAATAGGAAGAAGATGAAAGGTGGCTTACGTCCATACCATCGTCAGGCCATTTGAGGTGGCGGGGACTGCAATGGCCATTCACCGATTGGCTGGGACCCCTGGGCGGGTCTTCTCTAGTCCATCCAATTTTCGGCATGGGATGTCACAGCCTTCTTTGCATACCCTTATTTAACCCACACAAAGATGCCAACGGCAGGCGTGTCATAATTCATTGACGCATTATAAAGGATTAGGAAAAAGATAAAAAGCAGCTTACGGCCATACCTCTCTGGTTCCGCCCGATCTCGTCTGATCTCGGAAGCTAAGCAGAGCAGGGCCTGGTTAGTACCTGGATGGAAGACCGCCTGGGAATCCCAGGTGCCGTAAGCTTTTTCACTTCTCTCTCCGAAAGCCGCCGAGCGCCGCAGATTGTACACCTACAAATTACAAAAAGAATATCACATTGTTGAAGAGATGCATGTTTAGTGTTGTTTTAACGTTGGATATGAAAGGAAATTAGACAATATTATCCAAAATGATTCCGTTTCATGATTGCTAAATTAGTGTTGATCAACATTTACGATTGGCATACTATTGTTTGTAATTTAGCCGTTGAAATACAGGTGCTAACCCAACATGTTAGAATTGCCAGTGAAGAAAAGTAAAGTTACCTTCAGGCTTTAGGAACCTCTCTTGCCAATGCTAAGAACTGCTTCAATTTTAGAAAAAGAAACTTCTGATTATCTTTGACACGTTTTAAAGGATTAGGAAAAAGATGAAAAGCAGCTTACGGCCATACCTCTCTGGTTCCGCCCGATCTCGTCTGATCTCGGAAGCTAAGCAGAGCAGGGCCTGGTTAGTACCTGGATGGAAGACCGCCTGGGAATCCCAGGTGCCGTAAGCTTTTTCACTTCTCTCTCTGAAAGCCGCCCAGCGCCGTAGATTGTACACCTACACAATTGTAAAAAAAATGTCACATTGTAGAAGAGATGCAATAGGAAGAAGATGAAAGGTGGCTTACGTCCATACCATCGTCAGGCCATTTGAGGTGGCGGGGACTGCAATGGCCATTCACCGATTGGCTGGGACCCCTGGGCGGGTCTTCTCTAGTCCATCCAATTTTCGGCATGGGATGTCACAGCCTTCTTTGCATACCCTTATTTAACCCACACAAAGATGCCAACGGCAGGCGTGTCATAATTCATTGACGCATTATAAAGGATTAGGAAAAAGATAAAAAGCAGCTTACGGCCATACCTCTCTGGTTCTGCCTGATCTCGGAAGCTAAGCAGAGCAGGGCCTGGTTAGTACCTGGATGGAAGACCGCCTGGGAATCCCAGGTGCCGTAAGCTTTTTCACTTCTCTCTCTGAAAGCCGCCCAGCGCCGTAGATTGTACACCTACACAATTGTAAAAAAAATGTCACATTGTAGAAGAGATGCAATAGGAAGAAGATGAAAGGTGGCTTACGTCCATACCATCGTCAGGCCATTTGAGGTGGCGGGGACTGCAATGGCCATTCACCGATTGGCTGGGACCCCTGGGCGGGTCTTCTCTAGTCCATCCAATTTTCGGCATGGGATGTCACAGCCTTCTTTGCATACCCTTATTTAACCCACACAAAGATGCCAACGGCAGGCGTGTCATAATTCATTGACGCATTATAAAGGATTAGGAAAAAGATAAAAAGCAGCTTACGGCCATACCTCTCTGGTTCCGCCCGATCTCGTCTGATCTCGGAAGCTAAGCAGAGCAGGGCCTGGTTAGTACCTGGATGGAAGACCGCCTGGGAATCCCAGGTGCCGTAAGCTTTTTCACTTCTCTCTCCGAAAGCCGCCGAGCGCCGCAGATTGTACACCTACAAATTACAAAAAGAATATCACATTGTTGAAGAGATGCATGTTTAGTGTTGTTTTAACGTTGGATATGAAAGGAAATTAGACAATAATATCCAAAATGATTCCGTTTCATGATTGCTAAATTAGTGTTGATCAACATTTACGATTGGCATACTATTGTTTGTAATTTAGCCGTTGAAATACAGGTGCTAACCCAACATGTTAGAATTGCCAGTGAAGAAAAGTAAAGTTACCTTCAGGCTTTAGGAACCTCTCTTGCCAATGCTAAGAACTGCTTCAATTTTAGAAAAAGAAACTTCTGATTATCTTTGACACGTTTTAAAGGATTAGGAAAAAGATGAAAAGCAGCTTACGGCCATACCTCTCTGGTTCCGCCCGATCTCGTCTGATCTCGGAAGCTAAGCAGAGCAGGGCCTGGTTAGTACCTGGATGGAAGACCGCCTGGGAATCCCAGGTGCCGTAAGCTTTTTCACTTCTCTCTCTGAAAGCCGCCCAGCGCCGTAGATTGTACACCTACACAATTGTAAAAAAAATGTCACATTGTAGAAGAGATGCAATAGGAAGAAGATGAAAGGTGGCTTACGTCCATACCATCGTCAGGCCATTTGAGGTGGCGGGGACTGCAATGGCCATTCACCGATTGGCTGGGACCCCTGGGCGGGTCTTCTCTAGTCCATCCAATTTTCGGCATGGGATGTCACAGCCTTCTTTGCATACCCTTATTTAACCCACACAAAGATGCCAACGGCAGGCGTGTCATAATTCATTGACGCATTATAAAGGATTAGGAAAAAGATAAAAAGCAGCTTACGGCCATACCTCTCTGGTTCCGCCCGATCTCGTCTGATCTCGGAAGCTAAGCAGAGCAGGGCCTGGTTAGTACCTGGATGGAAGACCGCCTGGGAATCCCAGGTGCCGTAAGCTTTTTCACTTCTCTCTCCGAAAGCCGCCGAGCGCCGCAGATTGTACACCTACAAATTACAAAAAGAATATCACATTGTTGAAGAGATGCATGTTTAGTGTTGTTTTAACGTTGGATATGAAAGGAAATTAGACAATATTATCCAAAATGATTCCGTTTCATGATTGCTAAATTAGTGTTGATCAACATTTACGATTGGCATACTATTGTTTGTAATTTAGCCGTTGAAATACAGGTGCTAACCCAACATGTTAGAATTGCCAGTGAAGAAAAGTAAAGTTACCTTCAGGCTTTAGGAACCTCTCTTGCCAATGCTAAGAACTGCTTCAATTTTAGAAAAAGAAACTTCTGATTATCTTTGACACGTTTTAAAGGATTAGGAAAAAGATGAAAAGCAGCTTACGGCCATACCTCTCTGGTTCCGCCCGATCTCGTCTGATCTCGGAAGCTAAGCAGAGCAGGGCCTGGTTAGTACCTGGATGGAAGACCGCCTGGGAATCCCAGGTGCCGTAAGCTTTTTCACTTCTCTCTCTGAAAGCCGCCCAGCGCCGTAGATTGTACACCTACACAATTGTAAAAAAAATGTCACATTGTAGAAGAGATGCAATAGGAAGAAGATGAAAGGTGGCTTACGTCCATACCATCGTCAGGCCATTTGAGGTGGCGGGGACTGCAATGGCCATTCACCGATTGGCTGGGACCCCTGGGCGGGTCTTCTCTAGTCCATCCAATTTTCGGCATGGGATGTCACAGCCTTCTTTGCATACCCTTATTTAACCCACACAAAGATGCCAACGGCAGGCGTGTCATAATTCATTGACGCATTATAAAGGATTAGGAAAAAGATAAAAAGCAGCTTACGGCCATACCTCTCTGGTTCCGCCCGATCTCGTCTGATCTCGGAAGCTAAGCAGAGCAGGGCCTGGTTAGTACCTGGATGGAAGACCGCCTGGGAATCCCAGGTGCCGTAAGCTTTTTCACTTCTCTCTCTGAAAGCCGCCCAGCGCCGTAGATTGTACACCTACACAATTGTAAAAAAAATGTCACATTGTAGAAGAGATGCAATAGGAAGAAGATGAAAGGTGGCTTACGTCCATACCATCGTCAGGCCATTTGAGGTGGCGGGGACTGCAATGGCCATTCACCGATTGGCTGGGACCCCTGGGCGGGTCTTCTCTAGTCCATCCAATTTTCGGCATGGGATGTCACAGCCTTCTTTGCATACCCTTATTTAACCCACACAAAGATGCCAACGGCAGGCGTGTCATAATTCATTGACGCATTATAAAGGATTAGGAAAAAGATAAAAAGCAGCTTACGGCCATACCTCTCTGGTTCCGCCTGATCTCGGAAGCTAAGCAGAGCAGGGCCTGGTTAGTACCTGGATGGAAGACCGCCTGGGAATCCCAGGTGCCGTAAGCTTTTTCACTTCTCTCTCTGAAAGCCGCCCAGCGCCGTAGATTGTACACCTACACAATTGTAAAAAAAATGTCACATTGTAGAAGAGATGCAATAGGAAGAAGATGAAAGGTGGCTTACGTCCATACCATCGTCAGGCCATTTGAGGTGGCGGGGACTGCAATGGCCATTCACCGATTGGCTGGGACCCCTGGGCGGGTCTTCTCTAGTCCATCCAATTTTCGGCATGGGATGTCACAGCCTTCTTTGCATACCCTTATTTAACCCACACAAAGATGCCAACGGCAGGCGTGTCATAATTCATTGACGCATTATAAAGGATTAGGAAAAAGATAAAAAGCAGCTTACGGCCATACCTCTCTGGTTCCGCCCGATCTCGTCTGATCTCGGAAGCTAAGCAGAGCAGGGCCTGGTTAGTACCTGGATGGAAGACCGCCTGGGAATCCCAGGTGCCGTAAGCTTTTTCACTTCTCTCTCCGAAAGCCGCCGAGCGCCGCAGATTGTACACCTACAAATTACAAAAAGAATATCACATTGTTGAAGAGATGCATGTTTAGTGTTGTTTTAACGTTGGATATGAAAGGAAATTAGACAATAATATCCAAAATGATTCCGTTTCATGATTGCTAAATTAGTGTTGATCAACATTTACGATTGGCATACTATTGTTTGTAATTTAGCCGTTGAAATACAGGTGCTAACCCAACATGTTAGAATTGCCAGTGAAGAAAAGTAAAGTTACCTTCAGGCTTTAGGAACCTCTCTTGCCAATGCTAAGAACTGCTTCAATTTTAGAAAAAGAAACTTCTGATTATCTTTGACACGTTTTAAAGGATTAGGAAAAAGATGAAAAGCAGCTTACGGCCATACCTCTCTGGTTCCGCCCGATCTCGTCTGATCTCGGAAGCTAAGCAGAGCAGGGCCTGGTTAGTACCTGGATGGAAGACCGCCTGGGAATCCCAGGTGCCGTAAGCTTTTTCACTTCTCTCTCTGAAAGCCGCCCAGCGCCGTAGATTGTACACCTACACAATTGTAAAAAAAATGTCACATTGTAGAAGAGATGCAATAGGAAGAAGATGAAAGGTGGCTTACGTCCATACCATCGTCAGGCCATTTGAGGTGGCGGGGACTGCAATGGCCATTCACCGATTGGCTGGGACCCCTGGGCGGGTCTTCTCTAGTCCATCCAATTTTCGGCATGGGATGTCACAGCCTTCTTTGCATACCCTTATTTAACCCACACAAAGATGCCAACGGCAGGCGTGTCATAATTCATTGACGCATTATAAAGGATTAGGAAAAAGATAAAAAGCAGCTTACGGCCATACCTCTCTGGTTCCGCCCGATCTCGTCTGATCTCGGAAGCTAAGCAGAGCAGGGCCTGGTTAGTACCTGGATGGAAGACCGCCTGGGAATCCCAGGTGCCGTAAGCTTTTTCACTTCTCTCTCCGAAAGCCGCCGAGCGCCGCAGATTGTACACCTACAAATTACAAAAAGAATATCACATTGTTGAAGAGATGCATGTTTAGTGTTGTTTTAACGTTGGATATGAAAGGAAATTAGACAATATTATCCAAAATGATTCCGTTTCATGATTGCTAAATTAGTGTTGATCAACATTTACGATTGGCATACTATTGTTTGTAATTTAGCCGTTGAAATACAGGTGCTAACCCAACATGTTAGAATTGCCAGTGAAGAAAAGTAAAGTTACCTTCAGGCTTTAGGAACCTCTCTTGCCAATGCTAAGAACTGCTTCAATTTTAGAAAAAGAAACTTCTGATTATCTTTGACACGTTTTAAAGGATTAGGAAAAAGATGAAAAGCAGCTTACGGCCATACCTCTCTGGTTCCGCCCGATCTCGTCTGATCTCGGAAGCTAAGCAGAGCAGGGCCTGGTTAGTACCTGGATGGAAGACCGCCTGGGAATCCCAGGTGCCGTAAGCTTTTTCACTTCTCTCTCTGAAAGCCGCCCAGCGCCGTAGATTGTACACCTACACAATTGTAAAAAAAATGTCACATTGTAGAAGAGATGCAATAGGAAGAAGATGAAAGGTGGCTTACGTCCATACCATCGTCAGGCCATTTGAGGTGGCGGGGACTGCAATGGCCATTCACCGATTGGCTGGGACCCCTGGGCGGGTCTTCTCTAGTCCATCCAATTTTCGGCATGGGATGTCACAGCCTTCTTTGCATACCCTTATTTAACCCACACAAAGATGCCAACGGCAGGCGTGTCATAATTCATTGACGCATTATAAAGGATTAGGAAAAAGATAAAAAGCAGCTTACGGCCATACCTCTCTGGTTCCGCCTGATCTCGGAAGCTAAGCAGAGCAGGGCCTGGTTAGTACCTGGATGGAAGACCGCCTGGGAATCCCAGGTGCCGTAAGCTTTTTCACTTCTCTCTCTGAAAGCCGCCCAGCGCCGTAGATTGTACACCTACACAATTGTAAAAAAAATGTCACATTGTAGAAGAGATGCAATAGGAAGAAGATGAAAGGTGGCTTACGTCCATACCATCGTCAGGCCATTTGAGGTGGCGGGGACTGCAATGGCCATTCACCGATTGGCTGGGACCCCTGGGCGGGTCTTCTCTAGTCCATCCAATTTTCGGCATGGGATGTCACAGCCTTCTTTGCATACCCTTATTTAACCCACACAAAGATGCCAACGGCAGGCGTGTCATAATTCATTGACGCATTATAAAGGATTAGGAAAAAGATAAAAAGCAGCTTACGGCCATACCTCTCTGGTTCCGCCCGATCTCGTCTGATCTCGGAAGCTAAGCAGAGCAGGGCCTGGTTAGTACCTGGATGGAAGACCGCCTGGGAATCCCAGGTGCCGTAAGCTTTTTCACTTCTCTCTCCGAAAGCCGCCGAGCGCCGCAGATTGTACACCTACAAATTACAAAAAGAATATCACATTGTTGAAGAGATGCATGTTTAGTGTTGTTTTAACGTTGGATATGAAAGGAAATTAGACAATAATATCCAAAATGATTCCGTTTCATGATTGCTAAATTAGTGTTGATCAACATTTACGATTGGCATACTATTGTTTGTAATTTAGCCGTTGAAATACAGGTGCTAACCCAACATGTTAGAATTGCCAGTGAAGAAAAGTAAAGTTACCTTCAGGCTTTAGGAACCTCTCTTGCCAATGCTAAGAACTGCTTCAATTTTAGAAAAAGAAACTTCTGATTATCTTTGACACGTTTTAAAGGATTAGGAAAAAGATGAAAAGCAGCTTACGGCCATACCTCTCTGGTTCCGCCCGATCTCGTCTGATCTCGGAAGCTAAGCAGAGCAGGGCCTGGTTAGTACCTGGATGGAAGACCGCCTGGGAATCCCAGGTGCCGTAAGCTTTTTCACTTCTCTCTCTGAAAGCCGCCCAGCGCCGTAGATTGTACACCTACACAATTGTAAAAAAAATGTCACATTGTAGAAGAGATGCAATAGGAAGAAGATGAAAGGTGGCTTACGTCCATACCATCGTCAGGCCATTTGAGGTGGCGGGGACTGCAATGGCCATTCACCGATTGGCTGGGACCCCTGGGCGGGTCTTCTCTAGTCCATCCAATTTTCGGCATGGGATGTCACAGCCTTCTTTGCATACCCTTATTTAACCCACACAAAGATGCCAACGGCAGGCGTGTCATAATTCATTGACGCATTATAAAGGATTAGGAAAAAGATAAAAAGCAGCTTACGGCCATACCTCTCTGGTTCCGCCCGATCTCGTCTGATCTCGGAAGCTAAGCAGAGCAGGGCCTGGTTAGTACCTGGATGGAAGACCGCCTGGGAATCCCAGGTGCCGTAAGCTTTTTCACTTCTCTCTCCGAAAGCCGCCGAGCGCCGCAGATTGTACACCTACAAATTACAAAAAGAATATCACATTGTTGAAGAGATGCATGTTTAGTGTTGTTTTAACGTTGGATATGAAAGGAAATTAGACAATATTATCCAAAATGATTCCGTTTCATGATTGCTAAATTAGTGTTGATCAACATTTACGATTGGCATACTATTGTTTGTAATTTAGCCGTTGAAATACAGGTGCTAACCCAACATGTTAGAATTGCCAGTGAAGAAAAGTAAAGTTACCTTCAGGCTTTAGGAACCTCTCTTGCCAATGCTAAGAACTGCTTCAATTTTAGAAAAAGAAACTTCTGATTATCTTTGACACGTTTTAAAGGATTAGGAAAAAGATGAAAAGCAGCTTACGGCCATACCTCTCTGGTTCCGCCCGATCTCGTCTGATCTCGGAAGCTAAGCAGAGCAGGGCCTGGTTAGTACCTGGATGGAAGACCGCCTGGGAATCCCAGGTGCCGTAAGCTTTTTCACTTCTCTCTCTGAAAGCCGCCCAGCGCCGTAGATTGTACACCTACACAATTGTAAAAAAAATGTCACATTGTAGAAGAGATGCAATAGGAAGAAGATGAAAGGTGGCTTACGTCCATACCATCGTCAGGCCATTTGAGGTGGCGGGGACTGCAATGGCCATTCACCGATTGGCTGGGACCCCTGGGCGGGTCTTCTCTAGTCCATCCAATTTTCGGCATGGGATGTCACAGCCTTCTTTGCATACCCTTATTTAACCCACACAAAGATGCCAACGGCAGGCGTGTCATAATTCATTGACGCATTATAAAGGATTAGGAAAAAGATAAAAAGCAGCTTACGGCCATACCTCTCTGGTTCCGCCTGATCTCGGAAGCTAAGCAGAGCAGGGCCTGGTTAGTACCTGGATGGAAGACCGCCTGGGAATCCCAGGTGCCGTAAGCTTTTTCACTTCTCTCTCTGAAAGCCGCCCAGCGCCGTAGATTGTACACCTACACAATTGTAAAAAAAATGTCACATTGTAGAAGAGATGCAATAGGAAGAAGATGAAAGGTGGCTTACGTCCATACCATCGTCAGGCCATTTGAGGTGGCGGGGACTGCAATGGCCATTCACCGATTGGCTGGGACCCCTGGGCGGGTCTTCTCTAGTCCATCCAATTTTCGGCATGGGATGTCACAGCCTTCTTTGCATACCCTTATTTAACCCACACAAAGATGCCAACGGCAGGCGTGTCATAATTCATTGACGCATTATAAAGGATTAGGAAAAAGATAAAAAGCAGCTTACGGCCATACCTCTCTGGTTCCGCCCGATCTCGTCTGATCTCGGAAGCTAAGCAGAGCAGGGCCTGGTTAGTACCTGGATGGAAGACCGCCTGGGAATCCCAGGTGCCGTAAGCTTTTTCACTTCTCTCTCCGAAAGCCGCCGAGCGCCGCAGATTGTACACCTACAAATTACAAAAAGAATATCACATTGTTGAAGAGATGCATGTTTAGTGTTGTTTTAACGTTGGATATGAAAGGAAATTAGACAATAATATCCAAAATGATTCCGTTTCATGATTGCTAAATTAGTGTTGATCAACATTTACGATTGGCATACTATTGTTTGTAATTTAGCCGTTGAAATACAGGTGCTAACCCAACATGTTAGAATTGCCAGTGAAGAAAAGTAAAGTTACCTTCAGGCTTTAGGAACCTCTCTTGCCAATGCTAAGAACTGCTTCAATTTTAGAAAAAGAAACTTCTGATTATCTTTGACACGTTTTAAAGGATTAGGAAAAAGATGAAAAGCAGCTTACGGCCATACCTCTCTGGTTCCGCCCGATCTCGTCTGATCTCGGAAGCTAAGCAGAGCAGGGCCTGGTTAGTACCTGGATGGAAGACCGCCTGGGAATCCCAGGTGCCGTAAGCTTTTTCACTTCTCTCTCTGAAAGCCGCCCAGCGCCGTAGATTGTACACCTACACAATTGTAAAAAAAATGTCACATTGTAGAAGAGATGCAATAGGAAGAAGATGAAAGGTGGCTTACGTCCATACCATCGTCAGGCCATTTGAGGTGGCGGGGACTGCAATGGCCATTCACCGATTGGCTGGGACCCCTGGGCGGGTCTTCTCTAGTCCATCCAATTTTCGGCATGGGATGTCACAGCCTTCTTTGCATACCCTTATTTAACCCACACAAAGATGCCAACGGCAGGCGTGTCATAATTCATTGACGCATTATAAAGGATTAGGAAAAAGATAAAAAGCAGCTTACGGCCATACCTCTCTGGTTCCGCCCGATCTCGTCTGATCTCGGAAGCTAAGCAGAGCAGGGCCTGGTTAGTACCTGGATGGAAGACCGCCTGGGAATCCCAGGTGCCGTAAGCTTTTTCACTTCTCTCTCCGAAAGCCGCCGAGCGCCGCAGATTGTACACCTACAAATTACAAAAAGAATATCACATTGTTGAAGAGATGCATGTTTAGTGTTGTTTTAACGTTGGATATGAAAGGAAATTAGACAATAATATCCAAAATGATTCCGTTTCATGATTGCTAAATTAGTGTTGATCAACATTTACGATTGGCATACTATTGTTTGTAATTTAGCCGTTGAAATACAGGTGCTAACCCAACATGTTAGAATTGCCAGTGAAGAAAAGTAAAGTTACCTTCAGGCTTTAGGAACCTCTCTTGCCAATGCTAAGAACTGCTTCAATTTTAGAAAAAGAAACTTCTGATTATCTTTGACACGTTTTAAAGGATTAGGAAAAAGATGAAAAGCAGCTTACGGCCATACCTCTCTGGTTCCGCCCGATCTCGTCTGATCTCGGAAGCTAAGCAGAGCAGGGCCTGGTTAGTACCTGGATGGAAGACCGCCTGGGAATCCCAGGTGCCGTAAGCTTTTTCACTTCTCTCTCTGAAAGCCGCCCAGCGCCGTAGATTGTACACCTACACAATTGTAAAAAAAATGTCACATTGTAGAAGAGATGCAATAGGAAGAAGATGAAAGGTGGCTTACGTCCATACCATCGTCAGGCCATTTGAGGTGGCGGGGACTGCAATGGCCATTCACCGATTGGCTGGGACCCCTGGGCGGGTCTTCTCTAGTCCATCCAATTTTCGGCATGGGATGTCACAGCCTTCTTTGCATACCCTTATTTAACCCACACAAAGATGCCAACGGCAGGCGTGTCATAATTCATTGACGCATTATAAAGGATTAGGAAAAAGATAAAAAGCAGCTTACGGCCATACCTCTCTGGTTCCGCCCGATCTCGTCTGATCTCGGAAGCTAAGCAGAGCAGGGCCTGGTTAGTACCTGGATGGAAGACCGCCTGGGAATCCCAGGTGCCGTAAGCTTTTTCACTTCTCTCTCCGAAAGCCGCCGAGCGCCGCAGATTGTACACCTACAAATTACAAAAAGAATATCACATTGTTGAAGAGATGCATGTTTAGTGTTGTTTTAACGTTGGATATGAAAGGAAATTAGACAATATTATCCAAAATGATTCCGTTTCATGATTGCTAAATTAGTGTTGATCAACATTTACGATTGGCATACTATTGTTTGTAATTTAGCCGTTGAAATACAGGTGCTAACCCAACATGTTAGAATTGCCAGTGAAGAAAAGTAAAGTTACCTTCAGGCTTTAGGAACCTCTCTTGCCAATGCTAAGAACTGCTTCAATTTTAGAAAAAGAAACTTCTGATTATCTTTGACACGTTTTAAAGGATTAGGAAAAAGATGAAAAGCAGCTTACGGCCATACCTCTCTGGTTCCGCCCGATCTCGTCTGATCTCGGAAGCTAAGCAGAGCAGGGCCTGGTTAGTACCTGGATGGAAGACCGCCTGGGAATCCCAGGTGCCGTAAGCTTTTTCACTTCTCTCTCTGAAAGCCGCCCAGCGCCGTAGATTGTACACCTACACAATTGTAAAAAAAATGTCACATTGTAGAAGAGATGCAATAGGAAGAAGATGAAAGGTGGCTTACGTCCATACCATCGTCAGGCCATTTGAGGTGGCGGGGACTGCAATGGCCATTCACCGATTGGCTGGGACCCCTGGGCGGGTCTTCTCTAGTCCATCCAATTTTCGGCATGGGATGTCACAGCCTTCTTTGCATACCCTTATTTAACCCACACAAAGATGCCAACGGCAGGCGTGTCATAATTCATTGACGCATTATAAAGGATTAGGAAAAAGATAAAAAGCAGCTTACGGCCATACCTCTCTGGTTCCGCCCGATCTCGTCTGATCTCGGAAGCTAAGCAGAGCAGGGCCTGGTTAGTACCTGGATGGAAGACCGCCTGGGAATCCCAGGTGCCGTAAGCTTTTTCACTTCTCTCTCCGAAAGCCGCCGAGCGCCGCAGATTGTACACCTACAAATTACAAAAAGAATATCACATTGTTGAAGAGATGCATGTTTAGTGTTGTTTTAACGTTGGATATGAAAGGAAATTAGACAATATTATCCAAAATGATTCCGTTTCATGATTGCTAAATTAGTGTTGATCAACATTTACGATTGGCATACTATTGTTTGTAATTTAGCCGTTGAAATACAGGTGCTAACCCAACATGTTAGAATTGCCAGTGAAGAAAAGTAAAGTTACCTTCAGGCTTTAGGAACCTCTCTTGCCAATGCTAAGAACTGCTTCAATTTTAGAAAAAGAAACTTCTGATTATCTTTGACACGTTTTAAAGGATTAGGAAAAAGATGAAAAGCAGCTTACGGCCATACCTCTCTGGTTCCGCCCGATCTCGTCTGATCTCGGAAGCTAAGCAGAGCAGGGCCTGGTTAGTACCTGGATGGAAGACCGCCTGGGAATCCCAGGTGCCGTAAGCTTTTTCACTTCTCTCTCTGAAAGCCGCCCAGCGCCGTAGATTGTACACCTACACAATTGTAAAAAAAATGTCACATTGTAGAAGAGATGCAATAGGAAGAAGATGAAAGGTGGCTTACGTCCATACCATCGTCAGGCCATTTGAGGTGGCGGGGACTGCAATGGCCATTCACCGATTGGCTGGGACCCCTGGGCGGGTCTTCTCTAGTCCATCCAATTTTCGGCATGGGATGTCACAGCCTTCTTTGCATACCCTTATTTAACCCACACAAAGATGCCAACGGCAGGCGTGTCATAATTCATTGACGCATTATAAAGGATTAGGAAAAAGATAAAAAGCAGCTTACGGCCATACCTCTCTGGTTCCGCCTGATCTCGGAAGCTAAGCAGAGCAGGGCCTGGTTAGTACCTGGATGGAAGACCGCCTGGGAATCCCAGGTGCCGTAAGCTTTTTCACTTCTCTCTCTGAAAGCCGCCCAGCGCCGTAGATTGTACACCTACACAATTGTAAAAAAAATGTCACATTGTAGAAGAGATGCAATAGGAAGAAGATGAAAGGTGGCTTACGTCCATACCATCGTCAGGCCATTTGAGGTGGCGGGGACTGCAATGGCCATTCACCGATTGGCTGGGACCCCTGGGCGGGTCTTCTCTAGTCCATCCGATTTTCGGCATGGGATGTCACAGCCTTCTTTGCATACCCTTATTTAACCCACACAAAGATGCCAACGGCAGGCGTGTCATAATTCATTGACGCATTATAAAGGATTAGGAAAAAGATAAAAAGCAGCTTACGGCCATACCTCTCTGGTTCCGCCCGATCTCGTCTGATCTCGGAAGCTAAGCAGAGCAGGGCCTGGTTAGTACCTGGATGGAAGACCGCCTGGGAATCCCAGGTGCCGTAAGCTTTTTCACTTCTCTCTCCGAAAGCCGCCGAGCGCCGCAGATTGTACACCTACAAATTACAAAAAGAATATCACATTGTTGAAGAGATGCATGTTTAGTGTTGTTTTAACGTTGGATATGAAAGGAAATTAGACAATAATATCCAAAATGATTCCGTTTCATGATTGCTAAATTAGTGTTGATCAACATTTACGATTGGCATACTATTGTTTGTAATTTAGCCGTTGAAATACAGGTGCTAACCCAACATGTTAGAATTGCCAGTGAAGAAAAGTAAAGTTACCTTCAGGCTTTAGGAACCTCTCTTGCCAATGCTAAGAACTGCTTCAATTTTAGAAAAAGAAACTTCTGATTATCTTTGACACGTTTTAAAGGATTAGGAAAAAGATGAAAAGCATCTTACGGCCATACCTCTCTGGTTCCGCCCGATCTCGTCTGATCTCGGAAGCTAAGCAGAGCAGGGCCTGGTTAGTACCTGGATGGAAGACCGCCTGGGAATCCCAGGTGCCGTAAGCTTTTTCACTTCTCTCTCTGAAAGCCGCCCAGCGCCGTAGATTGTACACCTACACAATTGTAAAAAAAATGTCACATTGTAGAAGAGATGCAATAGGAAGAAGATGAAAGGTGGCTTACGTCCATACCATCGTCAGGCCATTTGAGGTGGCGGGGACTGCAATGGCCATTCACCGATTGGCTGGGACCCCTGGGCGGGTCTTCTCTAGTCCATCCAATTTTCGGCATGGGATGTCACAGCCTTCTTTGCATACCCTTATTTAACCCACACAAAGATGCCAACGGCAGGCGTGTCATAATTCATTGACGCATTATAAAGGATTAGGAAAAAGATAAAAAGCAGCTTACGGCCATACCTCTCTGGTTCCGCCCGATCTCGTCTGATCTCGGAAGCTAAGCAGAGCAGGGCCTGGTTAGTACCTGGATGGAAGACCGCCTGGGAATCCCAGGTGCCGTAAGCTTTTTCACTTCTCTCTCTGAAAGCCGCCCAGCGCCGTAGATTGTACACCTACACAATTGTAAAAAAAATGTCACATTGTAGAAGAGATGCAATAGGAAGAAGATGAAAGGTGGCTTACGTCCATACCATCGTCAGGCCATTTGAGGTGGCGGGGACTGCAATGGCCATTCACCGATTGGCTGGGACCCCTGGGCGGGTCTTCTCTAGTCCATCCAATTTTCGGCATGGGATGTCACAGCCTTCTTTGCATACCCTTATTTAACCCACACAAAGATGCCAACGGCAGGCGTGTCATAATTCATTGACGCATTATAAAGGATTAGGAAAAAGATAAAAAGCAGCTTACGGCCATACCTCTCTGGTTCCGCCCGATCTCGTCTGATCTCGGAAGCTAAGCAGAGCAGGGCCTGGTTAGTACCTGGATGGAAGACCGCCTGGGAATCCCAGGTGCCGTAAGCTTTTTCACTTCTCTCTCCGAAAGCCGCCGAGCGCCGCAGATTGTACACCTACAAATTACAAAAAGAATATCACATTGTTGAAGAGATGCATGTTTAGTGTTGTTTTAACGTTGGATATGAAAGGAAATTAGACAATATTATCCAAAATGATTCCGTTTCATGATTGCTAAATTAGTGTTGATCAACATTTACGATTGGCATACTATTGTTTGTAATTTAGCCGTTGAAATACAGGTGCTAACCCAACATGTTAGAATTGCCAGTGAAGAAAAGTAAAGTTACCTTCAGGCTTTAGGAACCTCTCTTGCCAATGCTAAGAACTGCTTCAATTTTAGAAAAAGAAACTTCTGATTATCTTTGACACGTTTTAAAGGATTAGGAAAAAGATGAAAAGCAGCTTACGGCCATACCTCTCTGGTTCCGCCCGATCTCGTCTGATCTCGGAAGCTAAGCAGAGCAGGGCCTGGTTAGTACCTGGATGGAAGACCGCCTGGGAATCCCAGGTGCCGTAAGCTTTTTCACTTCTCTCTCTGAAAGCCGCCCAGCGCCGTAGATTGTACACCTACACAATTGTAAAAAAAATGTCACATTGTAGAAGAGATGCAATAGGAAGAAGATGAAAGGTGGCTTACGTCCATACCATCGTCAGGCCATTTGAGGTGGCGGGGACTGCAATGGCCATTCACCGATTGGCTGGGACCCCTGGGCGGGTCTTCTCTAGTCCATCCAATTTTCGGCATGGGATGTCACAGCCTTCTTTGCATACCCTTATTTAACCCACACAAAGATGCCAACGGCAGGCGTGTCATAATTCATTGACGCATTATAAAGGATTAGGAAAAAGATAAAAAGCAGCTTACGGCCATACCTCTCTGGTTCCGCCCGATCTCGTCTGATCTCGGAAGCTAAGCAGAGCAGGGCCTGGTTAGTACCTGGATGGAAGACCGCCTGGGAATCCCAGGTGCCGTAAGCTTTTTCACTTCTCTCTCCGAAAGCCGCCGAGCGCCGCAGATTGTACACCTACAAATTACAAAAAGAATATCACATTGTTGAAGAGATGCATGTTTAGTGTTGTTTTAACGTTGGATATGAAAGGAAATTAGACAATAATATCCAAAATGATTCCGTTTCATGATTGCTAAATTAGTGTTGATCAACATTTACGATTGGCATACTATTGTTTGTAATTTAGCCGTTGAAATACAGGTGCTAACCCAACATGTTAGAATTGCCAGTGAAGAAAAGTAAAGTTACCTTCAGGCTTTAGGAACCTCTCTTGCCAATGCTAAGAACTGCTTCAATTTTAGAAAAAGAAACTTCTGATTATCTTTGACACGTTTTAAAGGATTAGGAAAAAGATGAAAAGCAGCTTACGGCCATACCTCTCTGGTTCCGCCCGATCTCGTCTGATCTCGGAAGCTAAGCAGAGCAGGGCCTGGTTAGTACCTGGATGGAAGACCGCCTGGGAATCCCAGGTGCCGTAAGCTTTTTCACTTCTCTCTCTGAAAGCCGCCCAGCGCCGTAGATTGTACACCTACACAATTGTAAAAAAAATGTCACATTGTAGAAGAGATGCAATAGGAAGAAGATGAAAGGTGGCTTACGTCCATACCATCGTCAGGCCATTTGAGGTGGCGGGGACTGCAATGGCCATTCACCGATTGGCTGGGACCCCTGGGCGGGTCTTCTCTAGTCCATCCAATTTTCGGCATGGGATGTCACAGCCTTCTTTGCATACCCTTATTTAACCCACACAAAGATGCCAACGGCAGGCGTGTCATAATTCATTGACGCATTATAAAGGATTAGGAAAAAGATAAAAAGCAGCTTACGGCCATACCTCTCTGGTTCCGCCCGATCTCGTCTGATCTCGGAAGCTAAGCAGAGCAGGGCCTGGTTAGTACCTGGATGGAAGACCGCCTGGGAATCCCAGGTGCCGTAAGCTTTTTCACTTCTCTCTCTGAAAGCCGCCCAGCGCCGTAGATTGTACACCTACACAATTGTAAAAAAAATGTCACATTGTAGAAGAGATGCAATAGGAAGAAGATGAAAGGTGGCTTACGTCCATACCATCGTCAGGCCATTTGAGGTGGTGGGGACTGCAATGGCCATTCACCGATTGGCTGGGACCCCTGGGCGGGTCTTCTCTAGTCCATCCAATTTTCGGCATGGGATGTCACAGCCTTCTTTGCATACCCTTATTTAACCCACACAAAGATGCCAACGGCAGGCGTGTCATAATTCATTGACGCATTATAAAGGATTAGGAAAAAGATAAAAAGCAGCTTACGGCCATACCTCTCTGGTTCCGCCCGATCTCGTCTGATCTCGGAAGCTAAGCAGAGCAGGGCCTGGTTAGTACCTGGATGGAAGACCGCCTGGGAATCCCAGGTGCCGTAAGCTTTTTCACTTCTCTCTCCGAAAGCCGCCGAGCGCCGCAGATTGTACACCTACAAATTACAAAAAGAATATCACATTGTTGAAGAGATGCATGTTTAGTGTTGTTTTAACGTTGGATATGAAAGGAAATTAGACAATAATATCCAAAATGATTCCGTTTCATGATTGCTAAATTAGTGTTGATCAACATTTACGATTGGCATACTATTGTTTGTAATTTAGCCGTTGAAATACAGGTGCTAACCCAACATGTTAGAATTGCCAGTGAAGAAAAGTAAAGTTACCTTCAGGCTTTAGGAACCTCTCTTGCCAATGCTAAGAACTGCTTCAATTTTAGAAAAAGAAACTTCTGATTATCTTTGACACGTTTTAAAGGATTAGGAAAAAGATGAAAAGCAGCTTACGGCCATACCTCTCTGGTTCCGCCCGATCTCGTCTGATCTCGGAAGCTAAGCAGAGCAGGGCCTGGTTAGTACCTGGATGGAAGACCGCCTGGGAATCCCAGGTGCCGTAAGCTTTTTCACTTCTCTCTCTGAAAGCCGCCCAGCGCCGTAGATTGTACACCTACACAATTGTAAAAAAAATGTCACATTGTAGAAGAGATGCAATAGGAAGAAGATGAAAGGTGGCTTACGTCCATACCATCGTCAGGCCATTTGAGGTGGCGGGGACTGCAATGGCCATTCACCGATTGGCTGGGACCCCTGGGCGGGTCTTCTCTAGTCCATCCAATTTTCGGCATGGGATGTCACAGCCTTCTTTGCATACCCTTATTTAACCCACACAAAGATGCCAACGGCAGGCGTGTCATAATTCATTGACGCATTATAAAGGATTAGGAAAAAGATAAAAAGCAGCTTACGGCCATACCTCTCTGGTTCCGCCCGATCTCGTCTGATCTCGGAAGCTAAGCAGAGCAGGGCCTGGTTAGTACCTGGATGGAAGACCGCCTGGGAATCCCAGGTGCCGTAAGCTTTTTCACTTCTCTCTCCGAAAGCCGCCGAGCGCCGCAGATTGTACACCTACAAATTACAAAAAGAATATCACATTGTTGAAGAGATGCATGTTTAGTGTTGTTTTAACGTTGGATATGAAAGGAAATTAGACAATAATATCCAAAATGATTCCGTTTCATGATTGCTAAATTAGTGTTGATCAACATTTACGATTGGCATACTATTGTTTGTAATTTAGCCGTTGAAATACAGGTGCTAACCCAACATGTTAGAATTGCCAGTGAAGAAAAGTAAAGTTACCTTCAGGCTTTAGGAACCTCTCTTGCCAATGCTAAGAACTGCTTCAATTTTAGAAAAAGAAACTTCTGATTATCTTTGACACGTTTTAAAGGATTAGGAAAAAGATGAAAAGCAGCTTACGGCCATACCTCTCTGGTTCTGCCCGATCTCGTCTGATCTCGGAAGCTAAGCAGAGCAGGGCCTGGTTAGTACCTGGATGGAAGACCGCCTGGGAATCCCAGGTGCCGTAAGCTTTTTCACTTCTCTCTCTGAAAGCCGCCCAGCGCCGTAGATTGTACACCTACACAATTGTAAAAAAAATGTCACATTGTAGAAGAGATGCAATAGGAAGAAGATGAAAGGTGGCTTACGTCCATACCATCGTCAGGCCATTTGAGGTGGCGGGGACTGCAATGGCCATTCACCGATTGGCTGGGACCCCTGGGCGGGTCTTCTCTAGTCCATCCAATTTTCGGCATGGGATGTCACAGCCTTCTTTGCATACCCTTATTTAACCCACACAAAGATGCCAACGGCAGGCGTGTCATAATTCATTGACGCATTATAAAGGATTAGGAAAAAGATAAAAAGCAGCTTACGGCCATACCTCTCTGGTTCCGCCCGATCTCGTCTGATCTCGGAAGCTAAGCAGAGCAGGGCCTGGTTAGTACCTGGATGGAAGACCGCCTGGGAATCCCAGGTGCCGTAAGCTTTTTCACTTCTCTCTCCGAAAGCCGCCGAGCGCCGCAGATTGTACACCTACAAATTACAAAAAGAATATCACATTGTTGAAGAGATGCATGTTTAGTGTTGTTTTAACGTTGGATATGAAAGGAAATTAGACAATATTATCCAAAATGATTCCGTTTCATGATTGCTAAATTAGTGTTGATCAACATTTACGATTGGCATACTATTGTTTGTAATTTAGCCGTTGAAATACAGGTGCTAACCCAACATGTTAGAATTGCCAGTGAAGAAAAGTAAAGTTACCTTCAGGCTTTAGGAACCTCTCTTGCCAATGCTAAGAACTGCTTCAATTTTAGAAAAAGAAACTTCTGATTATCTTTGACACGTTTTAAAGGATTAGGAAAAAGATGAAAAGCAGCTTACGGCCATACCTCTCTGGTTCCGCCCGATCTCGTCTGATCTCGGAAGCTAAGCAGAGCAGGGCCTGGTTAGTACCTGGATGGAAGACCGCCTGGGAATCCCAGGTGCCGTAAGCTTTTTCACTTCTCTCTCTGAAAGCCGCCCAGCGCCGTAGATTGTACACCTACACAATTGTAAAAAAAATGTCACATTGTAGAAGAGATGCAATAGGAAGAAGATGAAAGGTGGCTTACGTCCATACCATCGTCAGGCCATTTGAGGTGGCGGGGACTGCAATGGCCATTCACCGATTGGCTGGGACCCCTGGGCGGGTCTTCTCTAGTCCATCCAATTTTCGGCATGGGATGTCACAGCCTTCTTTGCATACCCTTATTTAACCCACACAAAGATGCCAACGGCAGGCGTGTCATAATTCATTGACGCATTATAAAGGATTAGGAAAAAGATAAAAAGCAGCTTACGGCCATACCTCTCTGGTTCCGCCTGATCTCGGAAGCTAAGCAGAGCAGGGCCTGGTTAGTACCTGGATGGAAGACCGCCTGGGAATCCCAGGTGCCGTAAGCTTTTTCACTTCTCTCTCTGAAAGCCGCCCAGCGCCGTAGATTGTACACCTACACAATTGTAAAAAAAATGTCACATTGTAGAAGAGATGCAATAGGAAGAAGATGAAAGGTGGCTTACGTCCATACCATCGTCAGGCCATTTGAGGTGGCGGGGACTGCAATGGCCATTCACCGATTGGCTGGGACCCCTGGGCGGGTCTTCTCTAGTCCATCCAATTTTCGGCATGGGATGTCACAGCCTTCTTTGCATACCCTTATTTAACCCACACAAAGATGCCAACGGCAGGCGTGTCATAATTCATTGACGCATTATAAAGGATTAGGAAAAAGATAAAAAGCAGCTTACGGCCATACCTCTCTGGTTCCGCCCGATCTCGTCTGATCTCGGAAGCTAAGCAGAGCAGGGCCTGGTTAGTACCTGGATGGAAGACCGCCTGGGAATCCCAGGTGCCGTAAGCTTTTTCACTTCTCTCTCCGAAAGCCGCCGAGCGCCGCAGATTGTACACCTACAAATTACAAAAAGAATATCACATTGTTGAAGAGATGCATGTTTAGTGTTGTTTTAACGTTGGATATGAAAGGAAATTAGACAATAATATCCAAAATGATTCCGTTTCATGATTGCTAAATTAGTGTTGATCAACATTTACGATTGGCATACTATTGTTTGTAATTTAGCCGTTGAAATACAGGTGCTAACCCAACATGTTAGAATTGCCAGTGAAGAAAAGTAAAGTTACCTTCAGGCTTTAGGAACCTCTCTTGCCAATGCTAAGAACTGCTTCAATTTTAGAAAAAGAAACTTCTGATTATCTTTGACACGTTTTAAAGGATTAGGAAAAAGATGAAAAGCAGCTTACGGCCATACCTCTCTGGTTCCGCCCGATCTCGTCTGATCTCGGAAGCTAAGCAGAGCAGGGCCTGGTTAGTACCTGGATGGAAGACCGCCTGGGAATCCCAGGTGCCGTAAGCTTTTTCACTTCTCTCTCTGAAAGCCGCCCAGCGCCGTAGATTGTACACCTACACAATTGTAAAAAAAATGTCACATTGTAGAAGAGATGCAATAGGAAGAAGATGAAAGGTGGCTTACGTCCATACCATCGTCAGGCCATTTGAGGTGGCGGGGACTGCAATGGCCATTCACCGATTGGCTGGGACCCCTGGGCGGGTCTTCTCTAGTCCATCCAATTTTCGGCATGGGATGTCACAGCCTTCTTTGCATACCCTTATTTAACCCACACAAAGATGCCAACGGCAGGCGTGTCATAATTCATTGACGCATTATAAAGGATTAGGAAAAAGATAAAAAGCAGCTTACGGCCATACCTCTCTGGTTCCGCCCGATCTCGTCTGATCTCGGAAGCTAAGCAGAGCAGGGCCTGGTTAGTACCTGGATGGAAGACCGCCTGGGAATCCCAGGTGCCGTAAGCTTTTTCACTTCTCTCTCTGAAAGCCGCCCAGCGCCGTAGATTGTACACCTACACAATTGTAAAAAAAATGTCACATTGTAGAAGAGATGCAATAGGAAGAAGATGAAAGGTGGCTTACGTCCATACCATCGTCAGGCCATTTGAGGTGGCGGGGACTGCAATGGCCATTCACCGATTGGCTGGGACCCCTGGGCGGGTCTTCTCTAGTCCATCCAATTTTCGGCATGGGATGTCACAGCCTTCTTTGCATACCCTTATTTAACCCACACAAAGATGCCAACGGCAGGCGTGTCATAATTCATTGACGCATTATAAAGGATTAGGAAAAAGATAAAAAGCAGCTTACGGCCATACCTCTCTGGTTCCGCCTGATCTCGGAAGCTAAGCAGAGCAGGGCCTGGTTAGTACCTGGATGGAAGACCGCCTGGGAATCCCAGGTGCCGTAAGCTTTTTCACTTCTCTCTCTGAAAGCCGCCCAGCGCCGTAGATTGTACACCTACACAATTGTAAAAAAAATGTCACATTGTAGAAGAGATGCAATAGGAAGAAGATGAAAGGTGGCTTACGTCCATACCATCGTCAGGCCATTTGAGGTGGCGGGGACTGCAATGGCCATTCACCGATTGGCTGGGACCCCTGGGCGGGTCTTCTCTAGTCCATCCAATTTTCGGCATGGGATGTCACAGCCTTCTTTGCATACCCTTATTTAACCCACACAAAGATGCCAACGGCAGGCGTGTCATAATTCATTGACGCATTATAAAGGATTAGGAAAAAGATAAAAAGCAGCTTACGGCCATACCTCTCTGGTTCCGCCCGATCTCGTCTGATCTCGGAAGCTAAGCAGAGCAGGGCCTGGTTAGTACCTGGATGGAAGACCGCCTGGGAATCCCAGGTGCCGTAAGCTTTTTCACTTCTCTCTCCGAAAGCCGCCGAGCGCCGCAGATTGTACACCTACAAATTACAAAAAGAATATCACATTGTTGAAGAGATGCATGTTTAGTGTTGTTTTAACGTTGGATATGAAAGGAAATTAGACAATAATATCCAAAATGATTCCGTTTCATGATTGCTAAATTAGTGTTGATCAACATTTACGATTGGCATACTATTGTTTGTAATTTAGCCGTTGAAATACAGGTGCTAACCCAACATGTTAGAATTGCCAGTGAAGAAAAGTAAAGTTACCTTCAGGCTTTAGGAACCTCTCTTGCCAATGCTAAGAACTGCTTCAATTTTAGAAAAAGAAACTTCTGATTATCTTTGACACGTTTTAAAGGATTAGGAAAAAGATGAAAAGCAGCTTACGGCCATACCTCTCTGGTTCCGCCCGATCTCGTCTGATCTCGGAAGCTAAGCAGAGCAGGGCCTGGTTAGTACCTGGATGGAAGACCGCCTGGGAATCCCAGGTGCCGTAAGCTTTTTCACTTCTCTCTCTGAAAGCCGCCCAGCGCCGTAGATTGTACACCTACACAATTGTAAAAAAAATGTCACATTGTAGAAGAGATGCAATAGGAAGAAGATGAAAGGTGGCCTACGTCCATACCATCGTCAGGCCATTTGAGGTGGCGGGGACTGCAATGGCCATTCACCGATTGGCTGGGACCCCTGGGCGGGTCTTCTCTAGTCCATCCAATTTTCGGCATGGGATGTCACAGCCTTCTTTGCATACCCTTATTTAACCCACACAAAGATGCCAACGGCAGGCGTGTCATAATTCATTGACGCATTATAAAGGATTAGGAAAAAGATAAAAAGCAGCTTACGGCCATACCTCTCTGGTTCCGCCCGATCTCGTCTGATCTCGGAAGCTAAGCAGAGCAGGGCCTGGTTAGTACCTGGATGGAAGACCGCCTGGGAATCCCAGGTGCCGTAAGCTTTTTCACTTCTCTCTCTGAAAGCCGCCCAGCGCCGTAGATTGTACACCTACACAATTGTAAAAAAAATGTCACATTGTAGAAGAGATGCAATAGGAAGAAGATGAAAGGTGGCTTACGTCCATACCATCGTCAGGCCATTTGAGGTGGCGGGGACTGCAATGGCCATTCACCGATTGGCTGGGACCCCTGGGCGGGTCTTCTCTAGTCCATCCAATTTTCGGCATGGGATGTCACAGCCTTCTTTGCATACCCTTATTTAACCCACACAAAGATGCCAACGGCAGGCGTGTCATAATTCATTGACGCATTATAAAGGATTAGGAAAAAGATAAAAAGCAGCTTACGGCCATACCTCTCTGGTTCCGCCCGATCTCGTCTGATCTCGGAAGCTAAGCAGAGCAGGGCCTGGTTAGTACCTGGATGGAAGACCGCCTGGGAATCCCAGGTGCCGTAAGCTTTTTCACTTCTCTCTCCGAAAGCCGCCGAGCGCCGCAGATTGTACACCTACAAATTACAAAAAGAATATCACATTGTTGAAGAGATGCATGTTTAGTGTTGTTTTAACGTTGGATATGAAAGGAAATTAGACAATAATATCCAAAATGATTCCGTTTCATGATTGCTAAATTAGTGTTGATCAACATTTACGATTGGCATACTATTGTTTGTAATTTAGCCGTTGAAATACAGGTGCTAACCCAACATGTTAGAATTGCCAGTGAAGAAAAGTAAAGTTACCTTCAGGCTTTAGGAACCTCTCTTGCCAATGCTAAGAACTGCTTCAATTTTAGAAAAAGAAACTTCTGATTATCTTTGACACGTTTTAAAGGATTAGGAAAAAGATGAAAAGCAGCTTACGGCCATACCTCTCTGGTTCCGCCCGATCTCGTCTGATCTCGGAAGCTAAGCAGAGCAGGGCCTGGTTAGTACCTGGATGGAAGACCGCCTGGGAATCCCAGGTGCCGTAAGCTTTTTCACTTCTCTCTCTGAAAGCCGCCCAGCGCCGTAGATTGTACACCTACACAATTGTAAAAAAAATGTCACATTGTAGAAGAGATGCAATAGGAAGAAGATGAAAGGTGGCTTACGTCCATACCATCGTCAGGCCATTTGAGGTGGCGGGGACTGCAATGGCCATTCACCGATTGGCTGGGACCCCTGGGCGGGTCTTCTCTAGTCCATCCAATTTTCGGCATGGGATGTCACAGCCTTCTTTGCATACCCTTATTTAACCCACACAAAGATGCCAACGGCAGGCGTGTCATAATTCATTGACGCATTATAAAGGATTAGGAAAAAGATAAAAAGCAGCTTACGGCCATACCTCTCTGGTTCCGCCCGATCTCGTCTGATCTCGGAAGCTAAGCAGAGCAGGGCCTGGTTAGTACCTGGATGGAAGACCGCCTGGGAATCCCAGGTGCCGTAAGCTTTTTCACTTCTCTCTCTGAAAGCCGCCCAGCGCCGTAGATTGTACACCTACACAATTGTAAAAAAAATGTCACATTGTAGAAGAGATGCAATAGGAAGAAGATGAAAGGTGGCTTACGTCCATACCATCGTCAGGCCATTTGAGGTGGCGGGGACTGCAATGGCCATTCACCGATTGGCTGGGACCCCTGGGCGGGTCTTCTCTAGTCCATCCAATTTTCGGCATGGGATGTCACAGCCTTCTTTGCATACCCTTATTTAACCCACACAAAGATGCCAACGGCAGGCGTGTCATAATTCATTGACGCATTATAAAGGATTAGGAAAAAGATAAAAAGCAGCTTACGGCCATACCTCTCTGGTTCCGCCCGATCTCGTCTGATCTCGGAAGCTAAGCAGAGCAGGGCCTGGTTAGTACCTGGATGGAAGACCGCCTGGGAATCCCAGGTGCCGTAAGCTTTTTCACTTCTCTCTCCGAAAGCCGCCGAGCGCCGCAGATTGTACACCTACAAATTACAAAAAGAATATCACATTGTTGAAGAGATGCATGTTTAGTGTTGTTTTAACGTTGGATATGAAAGGAAATTAGACAATAATATCCAAAATGATTCCGTTTCATGATTGCTAAATTAGTGTTGATCAACATTTACGATTGGCATACTATTGTTTGTAATTTAGCCGTTGAAATACAGGTGCTAACCCAACATGTTAGAATTGCCAGTGAAGAAAAGTAAAGTTACCTTCAGGCTTTAGGAACCTCTCTTGCCAATGCTAAGAACTGCTTCAATTTTAGAAAAAGAAACTTCTGATTATCTTTGACACGTTTTAAAGGATTAGGAAAAAGATGAAAAGCAGCTTACGGCCATACCTCTCTGGTTCCGCCCGATCTCGTCTGATCTCGGAAGCTAAGCAGAGCAGGGCCTGGTTAGTACCTGGATGGAAGACCGCCTGGGAATCCCAGGTGCCGTAAGCTTTTTCACTTCTCTCTCTGAAAGCCGCCCAGCGCCGTAGATTGTACACCTACACAATTGTAAAAAAAATGTCACATTGTAGAAGAGATGCAATAGGAAGAAGATGAAAGGTGGCTTACGTCCATACCATCGTCAGGCCATTTGAGGTGGCGGGGACTGCAATGGCCATTCACCGATTGGCTGGGACCCCTGGGCGGGTCTTCTCTAGTCCATCCAATTTTCGGCATGGGATGTCACAGCCTTCTTTGCATACCCTTATTTAACCCACACAAAGATGCCAACGGCAGGCGTGTCATAATTCATTGACGCATTATAAAGGATTAGGAAAAAGATAAAAAGCAGCTTACGGCCATACCTCTCTGGTTCCGCCCGATCTCGTCTGATCTCGGAAGCTAAGCAGAGCAGGGCCTGGTTAGTACCTGGATGGAAGACCGCCTGGGAATCCCAGGTGCCGTAAGCTTTTTCACTTCTCTCTCCGAAAGCCGCCGAGCGCCGCAGATTGTACACCTACAAATTACAAAAAGAATATCACATTGTTGAAGAGATGCATGTTTAGTGTTGTTTTAACGTTGGATATGAAAGGAAATTAGACAATATTATCCAAAATGATTCCGTTTCATGATTGCTAAATTAGTGTTGATCAACATTTACGATTGGCATACTATTGTTTGTAATTTAGCCGTTGAAATACAGGTGCTAACCCAACATGTTAGAATTGCCAGTGAAGAAAAGTAAAGTTACCTTCAGGCTTTAGGAACCTCTCTTGCCAATGCTAAGAACTGCTTCAATTTTAGAAAAAGAAACTTCTGATTATCTTTGACACGTTTTAAAGGATTAGGAAAAAGATGAAAAGCAGCTTACGGCCATACCTCTCTGGTTCCGCCCGATCTCGTCTGATCTCGGAAGCTAAGCAGAGCAGGGCCTGGTTAGTACCTGGATGGAAGACCGCCTGGGAATCCCAGGTGCCGTAAGCTTTTTCACTTCTCTCTCTGAAAGCCGCCCAGCGCCGTAGATTGTACACCTACACAATTGTAAAAAAAATGTCACATTGTAGAAGAGATGCAATAGGAAGAAGATGAAAGGTGGCTTACGTCCATACCATCGTCAGGCCATTTGAGGTGGCGGGGACTGCAATGGCCATTCACCGATTGGCTGGGACCCCTGGGCGGGTCTTCTCTAGTCCATCCAATTTTCGGCATGGGATGTCACAGCCTTCTTTGCATACCCTTATTTAACCCACACAAAGATGCCAACGGCAGGCGTGTCATAATTCATTGACGCATTATAAAGGATTAGGAAAAAGATAAAAAGCAGCTTACGGCCATACCTCTCTGGTTCCGCCTGATCTCGGAAGCTAAGCAGAGCAGGGCCTGGTTAGTACCTGGATGGAAGACCGCCTGGGAATCCCAGGTGCCGTAAGCTTTTTCACTTCTCTCTCTGAAAGCCGCCCAGCGCCGTAGATTGTACACCTACACAATTGTAAAAAAAATGTCACATTGTAGAAGAGATGCAATAGGAAGAAGATGAAAGGTGGCTTACGTCCATACCATCGTCAGGCCATTTGAGGTGGCGGGGACTGCAATGGCCATTCACCGATTGGCTGGGACCCCTGGGCGGGTCTTCTCTAGTCCATCCAATTTTCGGCATGGGATGTCACAGCCTTCTTTGCATACCCTTATTTAACCCACACAAAGATGCCAACGGCAGGCGTGTCATAATTCATTGACGCATTATAAAGGATTAGGAAAAAGATAAAAAGCAGCTTACGGCCATACCTCTCTGGTTCCGCCCGATCTCGTCTGATCTCGGAAGCTAAGCAGAGCAGGGCCTGGTTAGTACCTGGATGGAAGACCGCCTGGGAATCCCAGGTGCCGTAAGCTTTTTCACTTCTCTCTCCGAAAGCCGCCGAGCGCCGCAGATTGTACACCTACAAATTACAAAAAGAATATCACATTGTTGAAGAGATGCATGTTTAGTGTTGTTTTAACGTTGGATATGAAAGGAAATTAGACAATAATATCCAAAATGATTCCGTTTCATGATTGCTAAATTAGTGTTGATCAACATTTACGATTGGCATACTATTGTTTGTAATTTAGCCGTTGAAATACAGGTGCTAACCCAACATGTTAGAATTGCCAGTGAAGAAAAGTAAAGTTACCTTCAGGCTTTAGGAACCTCTCTTGCCAATGCTAAGAACTGCTTCAATTTTAGAAAAAGAAACTTCTGATTATCTTTGACACGTTTTAAAGGATTAGGAAAAAGATGAAAAGCAGCTTACGGCCATACCTCTCTGGTTCCGCCCGATCTCGTCTGATCTCGGAAGCTAAGCAGAGCAGGGCCTGGTTAGTACCTGGATGGAAGACCGCCTGGGAATCCCAGGTGCCGTAAGCTTTTTCACTTCTCTCTCTGAAAGCCGCCCAGCGCCGTAGATTGTACACCTACACAATTGTAAAAAAAATGTCACATTGTAGAAGAGATGCAATAGGAAGAAGATGAAAGGTGGCTTACGTCCATACCATCGTCAGGCCATTTGAGGTGGCGGGGACTGCAATGGCCATTCACCGATTGGCTGGGACCCCTGGGCGGGTCTTCTCTAGTCCATCCAATTTTCGGCATGGGATGTCACAGCCTTCTTTGCATACCCTTATTTAACCCACACAAAGATGCCAACGGCAGGCGTGTCATAATTCATTGACGCATTATAAAGGATTAGGAAAAAGATAAAAAGCAGCTTACGGCCATACCTCTCTGGTTCCGCCCGATCTCGTCTGATCTCGGAAGCTAAGCAGAGCAGGGCCTGGTTAGTACCTGGATGGAAGACCGCCTGGGAATCCCAGGTGCCGTAAGCTTTTTCACTTCTCTCTCCGAAAGCCGCCGAGCGCCGCAGATTGTACACCTACAAATTACAAAAAGAATATCACATTGTTGAAGAGATGCATGTTTAGTGTTGTTTTAACGTTGGATATGAAAGGAAATTAGACAATATTATCCAAAATGATTCCGTTTCATGATTGCTAAATTAGTGTTGATCAACATTTACGATTGGCATACTATTGTTTGTAATTTAGCCGTTGAAATACAGGTGCTAACCCAACATGTTAGAATTGCCAGTGAAGAAAAGTAAAGTTACCTTCAGGCTTTAGGAACCTCTCTTGCCAATGCTAAGAACTGCTTCAATTTTAGAAAAAGAAACTTCTGATTATCTTTGACACGTTTTAAAGGATTAGGAAAAAGATGAAAAGCAGCTTACGGCCATACCTCTCTGGTTCCGCCCGATCTCGTCTGATCTCGGAAGCTAAGCAGAGCAGGGCCTGGTTAGTACCTGGATGGAAGACCGCCTGGGAATCCCAGGTGCCGTAAGCTTTTTCACTTCTCTCTCTGAAAGCCGCCCAGCGCCGTAGATTGTACACCTACACAATTGTAAAAAAAATGTCACATTGTAGAAGAGATGCAATAGGAAGAAGATGAAAGGTGGCTTACGTCCATACCATCGTCAGGCCATTTGAGGTGGCGGGGACTGCAATGGCCATTCACCGATTGGCTGGGACCCCTGGGCGGGTCTTCTCTAGTCCATCCAATTTTCGGCATGGGATGTCACAGCCTTCTTTGCATACCCTTATTTAACCCACACAAAGATGCCAACGGCAGGCGTGTCATAATTCATTGACGCATTATAAAGGATTAGGAAAAAGATAAAAAGCAGCTTACGGCCATACCTCTCTGGTTCCGCCTGATCTCGGAAGCTAAGCAGAGCAGGGCCTGGTTAGTACCTGGATGGAAGACCGCCTGGGAATCCCAGGTGCCGTAAGCTTTTTCACTTCTCTCTCTGAAAGCCGCCCAGCGCCGTAGATTGTACACCTACACAATTGTAAAAAAAATGTCACATTGTAGAAGAGATGCAATAGGAAGAAGATGAAAGGTGGCTTACGTCCATACCATCGTCAGGCCATTTGAGGTGGCGGGGACTGCAATGGCCATTCACCGATTGGCTGGGACCCCTGGGCGGGTCTTCTCTAGTCCATCCAATTTTCGGCATGGGATGTCACAGCCTTCTTTGCATACCCTTATTTAACCCACACAAAGATGCCAACGGCAGGCGTGTCATAATTCATTGACGCATTATAAAGGATTAGGAAAAAGATAAAAAGCAGCTTACGGCCATACCTCTCTGGTTCCGCCCGATCTCGTCTGATCTCGGAAGCTAAGCAGAGCAGGGCCTGGTTAGTACCTGGATGGAAGACCGCCTGGGAATCCCAGGTGCCGTAAGCTTTTTCACTTCTCTCTCCGAAAGCCGCCGAGCGCCGCAGATTGTACACCTACAAATTACAAAAAGAATATCACATTGTTGAAGAGATGCATGTTTAGTGTTGTTTTAACGTTGGATATGAAAGGAAATTAGACAATAATATCCAAAATGATTCCGTTTCATGATTGCTAAATTAGTGTTGATCAACATTTACGATTGGCATACTATTGTTTGTAATTTAGCCGTTGAAATACAGGTGCTAACCCAACATGTTAGAATTGCCAGTGAAGAAAAGTAAAGTTACCTTCAGGCTTTAGGAACCTCTCTTGCCAATGCTAAGAACTGCTTCAATTTTAGAAAAAGAAACTTCTGATTATCTTTGACACGTTTTAAAGGATTAGGAAAAAGATGAAAAGCAGCTTACGGCCATACCTCTCTGGTTCCGCCCGATCTCGTCTGATCTCGGAAGCTAAGCAGAGCAGGGCCTGGTTAGTACCTGGATGGAAGACCGCCTGGGAATCCCAGGTGCCGTAAGCTTTTTCACTTCTCTCTCTGAAAGCCGCCCAGCGCCGTAGATTGTACACCTACACAATTGTAAAAAAAATGTCACATTGTAGAAGAGATGCAATAGGAAGAAGATGAAAGGTGGCTTACGTCCATACCATCGTCAGGCCATTTGAGGTGGCGGGGACTGCAATGGCCATTCACCGATTGGCTGGGACCCCTGGGCGGGTCTTCTCTAGTCCATCCAATTTTCGGCATGGGATGTCACAGCCTTCTTTGCATACCCTTATTTAACCCACACAAAGATGCCAACGGCAGGCGTGTCATAATTCATTGACGCATTATAAAGGATTAGGAAAAAGATAAAAAGCAGCTTACGGCCATACCTCTCTGGTTCCGCCCGATCTCGTCTGATCTCGGAAGCTAAGCAGAGCAGGGCCTGGTTAGTACCTGGATGGAAGACCGCCTGGGAATCCCAGGTGCCGTAAGCTTTTTCACTTCTCTCTCCGAAAGCCGCCGAGCGCCGCAGATTGTACACCTACAAATTACAAAAAGAATATCACATTGTTGAAGAGATGCATGTTTAGTGTTGTTTTAACGTTGGATATGAAAGGAAATTAGACAATAATATCCAAAATGATTCCGTTTCATGATTGCTAAATTAGTGTTGATCAACATTTACGATTGGCATACTATTGTTTGTAATTTAGCCGTTGAAATACAGGTGCTAACCCAACATGTTAGAATTGCCAGTGAAGAAAAGTAAAGTTACCTTCAGGCTTTAGGAACCTCTCTTGCCAATGCTAAGAACTGCTTCAATTTTAGAAAAAGAAACTTCTGATTATCTTTGACACGTTTTAAAGGATTAGGAAAAAGATGAAAAGCAGCTTACGGCCATACCTCTCTGGTTCCGCCCGATCTCGTCTGATCTCGGAAGCTAAGCAGAGCAGGGCCTGGTTAGTACCTGGATGGAAGACCGCCTGGGAATCCCAGGTGCCGTAAGCTTTTTCACTTCTCTCTCTGAAAGCCGCCCAGCGCCGTAGATTGTACACCTACACAATTGTAAAAAAAATGTCACATTGTAGAAGAGATGCAATAGGAAGAAGATGAAAGGTGGCTTACGTCCATACCATCGTCAGGCCATTTGAGGTGGCGGGGACTGCAATGGCCATTCACCGATTGGCTGGGACCCCTGGGCGGGTCTTCTCTAGTCCATCCAATTTTCGGCATGGGATGTCACAGCCTTCTTTGCATACCCTTATTTAACCCACACAAAGATGCCAACGGCAGGCGTGTCATAATTCATTGACGCATTATAAAGGATTAGGAAAAAGATAAAAAGCAGCTTACGGCCATACCTCTCTGGTTCCGCCCGATCTCGTCTGATCTCGGAAGCTAAGCAGAGCAGGGCCTGGTTAGTACCTGGATGGAAGACCGCCTGGGAATCCCAGGTGCCGTAAGCTTTTTCACTTCTCTCTCCGAAAGCCGCCGAGCGCCGCAGATTGTACACCTACAAATTACAAAAAGAATATCACATTGTTGAAGAGATGCATGTTTAGTGTTGTTTTAACGTTGGATATGAAAGGAAATTAGACAATATTATCCAAAATGATTCCGTTTCATGATTGCTAAATTAGTGTTGATCAACATTTACGATTGGCATACTATTGTTTGTAATTTAGCCGTTGAAATACAGGTGCTAACCCAACATGTTAGAATTGCCAGTGAAGAAAAGTAAAGTTACCTTCAGGCTTTAGGAACCTCTCTTGCCAATGCTAAGAACTGCTTCAATTTTAGAAAAAGAAACTTCTGATTATCTTTGACACGTTTTAAAGGATTAGGAAAAAGATGAAAAGCAGCTTACGGCCATACCTCTCTGGTTCCGCCCGATCTCGTCTGATCTCGGAAGCTAAGCAGAGCAGGGCCTGGTTAGTACCTGGATGGAAGACCGCCTGGGAATCCCAGGTGCCGTAAGCTTTTTCACTTCTCTCTCTGAAAGCCGCCCAGCGCCGTAGATTGTACACCTACACAATTGTAAAAAAAATGTCACATTGTAGAAGAGATGCAATAGGAAGAAGATGAAAGGTGGCTTACGTCCATACCATCGTCAGGCCATTTGAGGTGGCGGGGACTGCAATGGCCATTCACCGATTGGCTGGGACCCCTGGGCGGGTCTTCTCTAGTCCATCCAATTTTCGGCATGGGATGTCACAGCCTTCTTTGCATACCCTTATTTAACCCACACAAAGATGCCAACGGCAGGCGTGTCATAATTCATTGACGCATTATAAAGGATTAGGAAAAAGATAAAAAGCAGCTTACGGCCATACCTCTCTGGTTCCGCCTGATCTCGGAAGCTAAGCAGAGCAGGGCCTGGTTAGTACCTGGATGGAAGACCGCCTGGGAATCCCAGGTGCCGTAAGCTTTTTCACTTCTCTCTCTGAAAGCCGCCCAGCGCCGTAGATTGTACACCTACACAATTGTAAAAAAAATGTCACATTGTAGAAGAGATGCAATAGGAAGAAGATGAAAGGTGGCTTACGTCCATACCATCGTCAGGCCATTTGAGGTGGCGGGGACTGCAATGGCCATTCACCGATTGGCTGGGACCCCTGGGCGGGTCTTCTCTAGTCCATCCAATTTTCGGCATGGGATGTCACAGCCTTCTTTGCATACCCTTATTTAACCCACACAAAGATGCCAACGGCAGGCGTGTCATAATTCATTGACGCATTATAAAGGATTAGGAAAAAGATAAAAAGCAGCTTACGGCCATACCTCTCTGGTTCCGCCCGATCTCGTCTGATCTCGGAAGCTAAGCAGAGCAGGGCCTGGTTAGTACCTGGATGGAAGACCGCCTGGGAATCCCAGGTGCCGTAAGCTTTTTCACTTCTCTCTCCGAAAGCCGCCGAGCGCCGCAGATTGTACACCTACAAATTACAAAAAGAATATCACATTGTTGAAGAGATGCATGTTTAGTGTTGTTTTAACGTTGGATATGAAAGGAAATTAGACAATAATATCCAAAATGATTCCGTTTCATGATTGCTAAATTAGTGTTGATCAACATTTACGATTGGCATACTATTGTTTGTAATTTAGCCGTTGAAATACAGGTGCTAACCCAACATGTTAGAATTGCCAGTGAAGAAAAGTAAAGTTACCTTCAGGCTTTAGGAACCTCTCTTGCCAATGCTAAGAACTGCTTCAATTTTAGAAAAAGAAACTTCTGATTATCTTTGACACGTTTTAAAGGATTAGGAAAAAGATGAAAAGCAGCTTACGGCCATACCTCTCTGGTTCCGCCCGATCTCGTCTGATCTCGGAAGCTAAGCAGAGCAGGGCCTGGTTAGTACCTGGATGGAAGACCGCCTGGGAATCCCAGGTGCCGTAAGCTTTTTCACTTCTCTCTCTGAAAGCCGCCCAGCGCCGTAGATTGTACACCTACACAATTGTAAAAAAAATGTCACATTGTAGAAGAGATGCAATAGGAAGAAGATGAAAGGTGGCTTACGTCCATACCATCGTCAGGCCATTTGAGGTGGCGGGGACTGCAATGGCCATTCACCGATTGGCTGGGACCCCTGGGCGGGTCTTCTCTAGTCCATCCAATTTTCGGCATGGGATGTCACAGCCTTCTTTGCATACCCTTATTTAACCCACACAAAGATGCCAACGGCAGGCGTGTCATAATTCATTGACGCATTATAAAGGATTAGGAAAAAGATAAAAAGCAGCTTACGGCCATACCTCTCTGGTTCCGCCCGATCTCGTCTGATCTCGGAAGCTAAGCAGAGCAGGGCCTGGTTAGTACCTGGATGGAAGACCGCCTGGGA